>NC_012870.2:54394448-54556954 GCF_000003195.3 Sorghum bicolor | reverse complement strand
TATATATATATATATATATATATATATATATATATATATATATATATATATATATATATATATATATATATATATATAACTAATAAATAATAGATGGTAAAAAACATAATTTAATTGTACAAGCATAAAGTTACACATGCAGATCCAATTATCCAAATACATGACATGTTCTTAAATTCAAAACATCAAGTGTGTGAACAATCTCGTTGTGATAATTCAAAGTGGAATGACTAGAATAGTAATTAAAATATTCACCATTGCAAAATAATCTTGAATGCTAAAATGGAGTGTACTATTGCGAAGAGCTCGTTATGACAATCAAAATAGATATATTATTTATATAATTTGGATCTTATTTAAAAAATTATAAAAATTTAAAATTTAAAAAATTGTGCTGACGCTAGCGCTACCAAGCACCATGACCCATGAAACATTCAAACAATCAAACTTAGGAGCAGCCAATGGCAGCTGCATGCAGCCAATCCAGCCATGCACTCCACCAGCGTAACATTCAAAAAAAATGAGGAACAGCTAGGGGGCCCATTGATGCCACGTGCATGCACTCCGCTGGCCAGCACCACGCAGCACAAGAAAACTGCAGTTGAAATAGCAAGCGCCATTACGGAACGGGACGGTTTGAATGGAACCGGCCGGTTCATCGGTTCCACAAAAAACCGGCCGGTTCAACTGGTTTTTGTCGGTTCGATTGTATAGACGGACTTTTAAGTGAACCGGACCGGTTTAAGCTCTGGTTCAGTCTTTTAGCGGTCCAACCGCCGGTCCGGTCCGGTCCTATAACTATGAGAACAAGTCGAGAATGAAAGCTCAAGTACTACTACGCATTGTTATGTTACATACTAGTAGCATCTCTACAGCCAGAGAGGGCTGCATGCCTCGGTGCAGAGGGAGCTAATATTCATGCACGAACGATGAACCTGTCCCTGGTCTAGTGACAGAGGCCAGCATCAGGAGGATTACTAGCAGCTATAGCCATTGTTGTTGCAGGGATGCACTGTGAATGATAGTTCCGCCATGGTTCCAGGGCTGAGAGGGATGTCGTTGGAGGAGCACCACGCCATGTAAGCCTCCTGCATTGATTTCCGGGTGGCGTCGATGGGTCGTCCTGCCTCAGCAGTAGCTGCATCACTGCCACCATCAGTAGCAGCATCTGGTGGTGGTCGTTGCAGTTCTTGCTCTGTCGTCGCCGAAATGGAGATGGTCGAGGCAGTGGCGTCGTCGGCGTCGTTGGGTTGTTGTTGTGGCAGCGGGCAGCAGGTGCGCCTCTGAACGAAGCGGCGGAAGCGAGCCGGGTGGACGTGGTGGACCTTGGTCGCCGGCGGCTTGATCCTCCTCCGGTAGGGCCTCTCCTCCGGCGCCTTGAATAAGCTTGTTGAGCTGATGTGCCGCCGTTGCTGCTGCAGCAGCAGTCTCTGGCCCAGTTCGTCATCTGCTGTGTTCTTGTAATTGCCCTGATCCATTTGTGTGTATGTTTGTTATGTTCTGTTTTGCACCAATTAAGTGTTGGTAAGAACTAAGAAGACACTGCTTGTAGCTAACGTACTACTGATTGATGAAACTCTCCTCGGTGAAGCTATCGGTATATTATTGCTATATATAGGTAATGATAATTCACCCCAATCTGCCTGTGAGAAGCATCGAGTAGTTACCAGTTGATTACAGCAGCTAGAAGAAACCCCGCACGCGCACATATATCATGCATGATGTCGTCACTGTCTATGTGTACGTTGTATGGATTTATATATTACTCCATATACTGCTTAATTAGTAGTACAGTAGTGATAATTAAATTACTAGTCAACGCGATTCAGGCGCAGCATCGTCTCAAGCTCCCCACCTGATCGGCCGGTGGTGCCCTGTCGCTGTCAGAGTGAGTCCAATCAGCATATATATATTCGATTCAAATGGAGTATCATGCAAATATATATATACACGCTCACGCGCAAATGATGTTGGCTAGTTCGTGTTTGCTTTGCTGGCCTATGGAGTAGTAGGATGATTGTCCGAGACCTGAGCTTGCCTGCAACCGTGGTCGTCCTAAAATAAAACGGACTTGATATGATTACCAGTCCAGACAAACCTAGCTGGAACGGGATCGTTTTGCCCAGCAAAATCTTAAAATAAAATAAAGCTGCTATGTTTACTTGGTCTAGTAGTATAAGCTATCGAAACAGTTCTTAGACGTAAACTTGATTTTAACTTAGCCTACAACATGATCACTATCTCAATTAGTGCAGAATTATATTAGAGTTTCCAAACTGACCAAAGGATGAATTCGACATGGATGCCTATGTAGATGTACGTAGTAGATGTTAACATAGATGAAACATTTTTTTAGTCTTCATTAAATTAGGGCTTGCTACTATTAGTTGGTGAAAAGTATTGGTGATGTGTCTAAGAGATAATCCTAACCATTGTGGATTGAATCAATAAATGGGTCAAAACAGGATGTTGATCCATCAAGTCCTAATAGGCCTCTCTTGTACAAGCCCATTAGTAAAGTCTATATAACGAGGGACGACGTCATGGAATGGAAGAGATGTGCTCACCCTCCCCTATACCATAGTTGTCGCCCCTCTTTTCATCTCAACACAAGCCCAGTGCTAGCACACCGACATACAACATTCCCCCTCCAGACGTATTGGTGACAAACGCGAGGCAGATGGACAAGGTTGGTCATGTTGCTACTGCCGCGCACGAGGACGTACGCTTGCTTCCACTATATCAAAGTGGTAATGATCTATGATCTCCTAATCGCATGTTGTCTTAGTTGAACGCGGTAAGTTATGTATTGTGCTAGTGTAGCATACCCGGTTGTTCCCCTAAAGTGGTATCAGAGTCGATCATGTAATTTTTTGACCTAGATTGGTCAAAGGTATAAGGGAGGGGAAAAACAAATATTATAGTAAGGGCTACAATAGTCGCACCTGGGTCTTGAGACTGAGTGTCTCTGTGCTATGGTAGGCTTCTTCTTCTTATTGGGTGGTCGAGTGCAACCCAACTTATTCTTTTATTATATCTTTTCCAATTTCATATGGTTAATATGCCTAGTAATAGATTGGACCTATTATTGTTCTTATTAGTTGTGGGACGGCTCACGTCAGACGAGGTCTAGATCAATAGAGCCACATGACAAAAAGATTAGTTCGCCCTGCCTCCAAGCCACACGCCACAACTTGCCTGTACTAGCTACAATCACTGAGGTTGTGTGTGTTCTCATCGTCTCTAGGAACCTCATGTGATACTCAATATGATTGATCAACTGAAAATAGAGACATATGGAACGGCTTGGAATTGGCTTGATATGATCAATCTAAAAATATTTGCATAGCATTTTTCATGATGTGTATATGGAATTCTGAGAGTTTTTAGGGACGGTTGTATGCGAACAACATATAGATTGTTAGTACAACCTTTTTAACACACTACACCAAATTTTATAGTCATTATTGGGTCGAAACCCCCTATCACTACCGGGATCACATCCAGTAGTGGACAATTGGCAGTGATGGAGTGGCTTATTATTGCTAGTTCTAGAAGCCGACAGCGATAGATGATAAAAAGATAGAAAATATTGTGTTTATAGGATTCAAACCTGAGACCTCAATACTCACATTCTCTCAAATGCCCATATTAGCTAAGCTACGCAACACTCTAAATGATCAAGTGGAAAGTTGAGATCAAGTGATAATCAGTTCTTTTAACAACACAATTTAAATATTATATTGTATATTTGACAATCTAAATGATCTCAAAAAAGGTTATTAGTTCATGGCTTCAACCGATAGTGATAGTACCATGTCTGTCACTGTCAATTGTGCTATCACTATTAGTTCTAAACCAACTAGCAGTCATTGCATGTTTTAGTGTAGTGACATCACACGGCAGTATCTAGTTCTCCGCTTAACTTGTTTTTGTAGGGAATGTTGTGAATAGTATGGCCCAGATGTATATGTGATACAGGTGTGTATTTTTGGTGGCCTACATGTTGCATTAATCACAGCCAAGTTGAGGTTGTTCATTGTTGATATTTGGTAACGCAATAAGGAAATGATCCGCAAGCGCACGGATATCGGTGAGCATTTCACCCGGGAGGTTATCCAGAGTTATCGTATTTATATTTTTACCACTGGGAGAAATGATGCATCTGACTAACCAAATCTATTGCTACTATCCCTTTAGGCTACAAAGAATGTTTCTCGATGTGAGTAATGTATAGAGAAGACTGCAACCGTAGTCTCGTTCTAACCTTGGTAAGGATGATCTGCTGTTCTATTGGGGAAGCTTACGGAATCTAGACACCACAAAGGATGTTCGACCCGCACCTATAAACCTACCCGTCCTGCTAACGAAATATGGGATACAAAGGTAACTCGAAAATGTCACGTTCCTCGCTACTACCACGGTCCAGCTAGTCAGGGGATATCTATGAGTACTCTAGCCTAAACACCACGTTTACGCTAGCAATGATTACTCTAATACTCAACCGGAAGAGGATTAAAGTAAACTCATAATCCAAAGAACAATAAAACAAGAACTTACTAGAATTAGAAGTCGAATTACTGAAGAATCTTAGGAGCAAGCCTCGGGTTAGAAGACTTGATCCCGCAGGTACAACCTCGGAGTAGACACCGACAGGCAGGGCTTCCTCAGATCTATACCTCCACTCTATCTCTCTCAATCTAGTAGAAACTAGAAGATCTAATTCTACTCACATTGGATGCTAAGCCTAAAAGAAATTTTATTTAGAGGAGAGGTATTCCTTCGAGGGTTCCTCTCAACTCTATGAAAAACTTGTTCTCCTCCAGGGGCCAGGGGGTCTGCTTATATAGTCCTCCTCCTCTGTGCATTTTTGGTCCAGCAGGCGATGTGGTACTATGTTATCCTTGATTCTTTAGGTCGGTGGAACATCGTGTGCGAAGAGAGTCTTGATTGGCATCCAACAGAGGGCGGGCGCCCTGGGCCTGGCCCCTTTCGGCCTCTGCTTTCTTCCCGTGGCTTCTGGAGTCTTCTAGATGGTAGAAAATTGCACGGTGTGTTGATATCTCTATGTAATCCCGACATGTGGGCCTTTCTTCCGTATTTCCTGATAACCCCCTGCAGAAATAGACAAACACCAAAACTTGTGGAATTCTGTCAGATAAAACCCTAAGTCTGGGTGTTGGTTGCATTTGGATCCTTTTCTTTATTTATTTGATGATTATATTTGGTACTTAAGGACCGTCAACAACTCCTCCAAGCTTACCTCTTGCTCGTCCCTGAGCAAGGATGAACTCAAGAGTTTCTGCAGTGGTTTCATGCTTTAAAAGTAAGATCTCATCTCTGAGTTAGAGTGAACTGTTAAGATTTAAACTTACTCATATTACCTTCCACCATGGGGCTTGCTACCGTCACTTGTGTCTTGAGCAGTTAAAAGATAGAACGGTCAAGTCAAGCGCCATGTCTCTTATTCTTGATCAGCTATAGCTCTGGAGTTTTTTTGTAGATTTTCAAATAAAACTCAGAGATTCCTTGTATGACTCTCTCAGATCTCTCTTTTGTGGTATTTATGGATCCTTACCAAGGCAGTAATGGTATATGCCTTCTCTCAAAGTATGTGGTATTTTGGTATAATGCATAGTGATATTGCCTTCTCTCTCACCCTACTCTAATAAGGTTTTGATATCTGGAGCTCATAGGTGGGAGACAGCTAATACATACTTACAAGACATTTATTGCATAGTCAAACCATAGATCCAGAGAAATAAGTCAATAAGTCAAATCAAGATGTGCATGTGTGGCGAATGAATGGTGTATGGTGATGATGGTGATAACAATGGTGAAAGTCTAATTCTACTTTTGCTCTTTTAAGGGGATACATACCTTTCTTGCACTTTAAAGCTTTTTGAGGAGAATGAGATGCTCTATATTTTCTTTTTCTTTCTTCTCAGGTGGGTATCTTGTACCTCTAATTCTACTGTCAGACACTTGTCCATTTTTACCTCTCGTCTCACTTTTTCTTTTCTTCGAGGTTCCGGGCACTTGCCCCTTTTTATTTCCTCGTATATTTTTTTTTCTTCTTTTTTTAGATCACTCATCTCCTAAAATAATGTAGCAAGTGGTAGTAACCAAAATAACTGGAGCATTTATTTCATAGGGAATAACAGGGATAGGAAAATGTTTTTGGCTATTCTCTCCCGGATTAGGAGTAGAATAATTTTGGGTGAATCTGGAGATGGAAATGAGTGGATGTATGTGGATGCGTACTTCTGGAATAGAAGCAGCATATACAAGTGAACGTGCAAGTGAATCTTGATTTTAACCGTATGACAAGCTCCTAAGGGTCTACACAGCTTGACCACACTCAATGCTCATAAGCAGTAAAAAGTAAATGTGTGGCTCAAAGTCTAGCAAGCATGTATATATGGCTGTGGTAGGAATTTAAACTCTCATCATATAGGAACTCATCATGTGTTATTTTAAAGATTTTCAAAGATAAAATTCTCCAGAATTCTAGCATCTCTAGGAACAGATAAACAGCAGTTCAACCTTCCCATATCATATCCATTAACGACTTGGACTTTAGATCAAGTACTCTTCCCACAAGTTTAGGTTTAGAGCAGGTTTAAATTATAACAGTTATGCCTAAACTTGAGAGAGATTTCAATTTTAAGAACTAGTCATGGCAAAGCAACTATTCATCATTTCCATGTGAGAGCATATCATAAGGGTTCATAGAAAACTTTATTTATTTAGCAAACTAAGCAAAGATATATATAAAAGCACAAAATCTTTATTTGGGTTTTTTTATGATTATGTATCTTTTTATTATTTGAGTAAAGTATAAACGCGAGTAGAATCACTTAGCTGGATAAATGGGGGTGCTCTCCCCCAAGCTAGATTTTGACGTAATTTCTTTTGATGTAGCTAGCAGGTGACGGAGGTATATTTGAATGTCGGCAGTACCCTGACAGCGATTAGAATGTCCTCCGTCTGCTAGTCTTCTTTGATCCTTGAATTCTGTGGAGCTCAAATAGACAACAAAGCTTTGTGAAACTGGTTAAGTGTTAGCATAAATATCTAGCCTTTATCATGTTGAGCCTCCTCAATAAATGTTATTTATTTAGCAGGATCATGCACTTATTATTTTTATATTTTTATTATAAGATGAAAACATATTTATTTTATGCCACCACAGTGAATGTACCTATGGGTTTTATGCCATGAGCATACTCACATGGGGCTTACTATTTTTAACTTTTTTATTTTATTTTCGAGATGATATGAATCCTGATTAACTAAGCAAACTATAATTGAATAATTGAAAGAAAAAGGATAACTACCAAGTTTACCTCTTGGCAAGGCGTTCGATATTTTTAAGTCCTCCGAACAGGACTCTCTATTTTCTCAGTTATCCTGGGATTCGCTGGATGGCGTAGTCGGTGATTTCGGTGGCGCCTCCTCTTCGTGTATAACTATCTTCTCCCTCCACACGTGACTCGGTGCTACGGTCTCCTCAGGATAGTTCTGTTCAAGCTGTATGTCTTCAGACCTTACCACTTCTCCTTCGTAGTCTGCCCATCCGTCCTTGATGATTTGCCTCCTGTGATTTCGGTTGCGTCGCCTTCTTCTTGTCCTGACCTGCTTAGAATCTTCAACTATATAGTTAGAATCATTAAAGTAGTGGCGTACTTTCTCAGAGGGAAAGTGCATGTGGGCTTCTCCGGTTCCAATATAGATGATGGCTTTGATAGTGTTTGAGGAACGGTCTTCCAAGGATGGTAGGTGGATCATACTCGTCTTCTCCCATGTCCATGACCTGAAAATCGTCTGGAGCTGAATGTATCTTGGTTGTAGGAGCATGGTTCCATGCAGGAGCTGATAAGTGACTGCGGCCATTATGTTGACGTCAGATCCGGTGTCGTAGAGTGTCTTCTGAAAAGAGTATCCATTGATTGTTCACTCGATGCTTGGAACACCAGGGTCGTCCTTCTTGATCAGGAAAGGCGACTTGAGTCGACGATCTTGACCTCTTTGAACTGCAGTGACCATCTTAGCTGACTCGGTCCACATTTGCTTGTTCCTGTTCCTCCTGTTGGTCTTCTTCCTTGGTTCGTGTCGGGATTGCTCTGAAATTTGTGTAGTCTTGTTCTTGAAGGAAAGTCTCCTTCTTCCCCTTGATGTAGAAAATGATCTTGGCAGCATTAACGTAGATGACAGCTCTGGTGTTTAGGAATGGCCTCCCTAAGATGATGGGTGCCCTCTCCTCAGTACCAGTCTCTATCACCACGAAGTCTGCTAGAGCGTACAAGGTACCAACTCGGACGCAGAGGTTCTTCAATATTTCCTTTGGGAAACTGAGTGTCCGATCTGCAACCCTGGGCATAATGTTGACGCTGGAGCCAAAGTCACAGAGTGCTTCTGGGAAGTCCACCATGACGATGGAGATCGGGATGACGGGGCGTCCTGGATCACCTCTCTGAGTAATTAGGCCTCTGTTGATTCCAACCTTGATTTTGTTGAGGACGGTTGTAGTAATAGTTGTTATTGTTGTTGATGTAGTTCACGTCCTCAAGCATCTCAGGGTAGTGATTGCCTGAGTGTCCAGTATCTCCAGTGTGTTTGTGCTCGTAGATCCTGGTTCTTCACTTGGTGGAGTCTGGGAGTTGTAAAACTCCTTCATATTATGGTCGAAGTGTTCCTGCTCATAGAGACAAGGCAGAGATCAAGTGCATGGGCCCTGTTGGTGGAAAACACCAATAGAACCAAAAGTGTATTTGTTCTTCTCTAACCTTAAGCATAGTGAGCAAGACAAAGTTGATGGATCATGAGTGTAGCATTTGTCAGATCAGATGGCTCAACCTAATGGAAAGATAATCTATCTATATTTATGTTTTGTTTATAACTTCCAAAGATTGAATGTGCAACATATTAGCTTATATGATTAGGAGTGTGGGATCACGAAGGTAGTACTAAGAACAAAGATTAAAGAGCTAAACATGTTCAATTAATTAGGTTGGTTAATTTAGAGTTATAAATCATACATGTTTGTCTCTTTATTTATGTGAATGCCAGAACCAAGGAGAAGCTTATAAAAGCGATAGTCACGTACCTTAAGATGTTACCTTACTTGAAGAGTGATGGTATAGTATCACCTTGTGGAAGCTTTCCTTTCTTAGCGGTTGTGCATCGTGTTTGTGGCACCCTCCATGGATCATCTCTTTATGATGAATGATCTATGTCTTCCTTGTGCAAGTCGTTAAATTTCATATGTCTCCTTTATCTCCAATGAGCTTGTAGCTCAGGACTTCCCAGGTTAATATTGAAAGTTTTCCTGCAGGGGTTAGTCCGACAAAATATTCCAATGCCTACTCAAGCAGTTTTTAGTTCAGTAACCAAACTAGACTCCATGTCTAATCAGATTAAGGAAGGCTATTTAACCTAAGCACCATGCTTAATTTAAATGCCAATGGAAGTATGTCGAGTACTTCCAAACCAACACTTACTAGGATAAACAAAGGTAGCATGATGGCATTTATAGAGATCTACTCAAGTGGAGATGAAGTAGTGTGATTAGTGTTTAACAAATTGAGCATGTCTCAAAGGTAAGGACAACCAACATAACAACATGGCAAATGATTTTTTTATGTAAAGTACTCCCCCAAGCTTGAATTTTGCAAAATTCAAGATTGGATGAATTTAATTCAATGTTGCATGATGATTGGTTGGTCATACCTTGTGCTTGTCATTCCTCGGATCTTCTTGCTCCAATCTTGGAAAGGTTAGTGGCAAGAATACCCGAAGGAATATTTCTACAATTATCTTTATATGCTCAATACACAAGGCAATGTTGCAAATAATTCGAAGTTCATGATCAGGGCTTGTTTTAGGACACTAAGCTTTGGGAAACCATCAATTTATGTCAGCGACGTGGTTTCCCCTCCAACGCTGACCTATATCAAAATCAACTCAACGAGATCTGCAATATTTATTATAGACATATGCATCGACAACTGCTCTTTTAAAGTTGTTATAAATAGAAAGGAAGAGAGGGTTGGAGATCTCAAATGTGGTGATAGCACATGGATTTTTAATGCCCTCTAGCCATTGATGTTGCTCTTCTCGATCCTCCTTGTGATCTTGGTGACTCTTATGCATGGGATGTCTAGAGAGATTCATAGGATTATCGGGAGGTTCAAGAGAAAGAGAAGAGTAGAAATTATTAAGCTCAAGGATGGGATGGATAGCCGAATCATGGGATTGAAATGTTTGGAAATTGGCTATTGAAACTTCCTTTCCTTGTCTGGGAGATGATTCCTTATCTATCTCTAAGATTTTTCTATGGAGCATAGTACAAGAAGGATGTCCACAAATGAAGACATACCTTCCTTTACTGATAGATAAAGAAAGAAAGACTCTACCAAAGGGTATATGATTAAGACCAATGTAAAAATATCGAGAAAAAACATGGTCTTGTTGGGCTAGGTTTAAACCAGAATTTATAGAAAAATTAAAAGATTCCCTAGGTGTAGCTAAAAGTGCATTATCTTCTTGATTAAAAGATAGGACCTCAGCTGTACAAAAGGGTTGGTTTTGACCTATTGCAATCAACTCCGGACACAGATCATAATTAGGGGCAGGACTTGTTGACTCCCATGGTCTATGGCTGGTCTCCGAAGGTGCAAAAAATTCAATAATAGGTATGGAATTTGAGTTATCCATAGAGATGAAAAAAATAAAAAGATAAAAGAATAAAAGTATAATACAAGATAATAGCAAGATTCAAAGTTATCTCAGCAAACCGTCTTTCTCCCCGGCAACGGTGCCAGAAATGCTTGTTGATATTTGGTAACGCAATAAGGAAATGATCCGCAAGCGCACGGATATCGGTGAGCATTTCACCCGGAAGGTTATCCAGAGTTATCGTATTTATATTTTTACCACTGGGAGAAAGAATGCATCTGACTAACCAAATCTATTGCTACTATCCTTTTAGGCTGCAAAGAATGTTTCTCGATGTGAGTGATGTATAGAGAAGACTGCAACCGTAGTCTCGTTCTAACCTTGGTAAGGATGATCTGCTGTTCTATTGGGGAAGCTTACGGAATCTAGACACCACAAAGGATGTTCGACCTGCACCTATAAACCTACCCGTCCTGCTAACGAGATATGGGATGCAAAGGTAACTCGGAAATGTCACGTTCCTCGCTACTACCACGGTCCAGCTAGTCAGGGGATATCTATGAGTACCCTAGCCTAAACACCACGTTTACGCTAGCAATGATTACTCTAATACTCAACCGGAAGAGGATTAAAGTAAACTCATAAACCAAAGAACAATAAAACAAGAACTTACTAGAATTAGAAGTCGAATTACTGAAGAATCTTAGGAGCAAGCCTCGGGTTAGAAGACTTGATCCCACAGGTACAACCTCGGAGTAGACACCGACAGGCCAGGCTTCCTCTGATCTATACCTCCACTCTATCTCTCTCAATCTAGTAGAAACTAGAAGATCTAATTCTACTCACATTGGATGCTAAGCCTAAAAGAAATTTTATTTAGAGGAGAGGTATTCCTTCGAGGGCTCCTCTCAACTCTATGAAAAACTTGTTCTCCTCTAGGGGCCAGGGGGTCTGCTTATATAGTCCTCCTCCTCTGTGCATTTTTGGTCCAGCAGACGATGTGGTACTATGTTATCCTTGATCCTTTAGGTCGGTGGAACGTCGTGTGCGAAGAGAGTCCTGATTAGCATCCAACAGAGGGCGGGCGCCCAGGTCCTCAGGGCGGGCGCCCTGGGCCTAGCCCCTTTTGGCCTCTGCCTTCTTCTCGTGGCTTCTGGAGTCTTCTAGATGGTAGAAAATTGCGCGGTGTGTTGATATCTCTATGTAATCCTGACATATGGGCCTTTCTTCCGTATTTCCTGATAACCCCCTGCAGAAATAGACAAACACCAAAACTCGTGGAATTCTGTCAGATAAAACCCTAAGTCTAGGTGTTGGTTGCATTTGGATCCTTTTCTTTATTTATTTGATGATTATATTTGGTACTTAAGGACCATCAACATTCATTCATTGTATAACGGCTATAACTTGTCAACTTGTGATTCTTGATGTATTCATGTAATTCATTTACTAGCTATCAGCAATTGCAGTATAGTTTTTGGTGATTTCATGAAGTACTCAAGCATGGTGGCTCAAACGACAGGATCTTGGCAGTGGAGATCAACATGATGAAGGCCATACTATCTCACATTTAATAAGATTATCTATAATGTTCTATTTTTCCTATCAAATTATTCTTTCATGTCTTGTATAGCTTCCCTCAGAAAAATTAATAGTTTTAGTTTTTATTCACTTCCAATTGTTGTGTCTATATGTATTTTGATCATAATTTGGTAGGTCTACCAAAGTAGAGTACCATTGGTTATCTTAATCTAATAGGGTGGATGTCATACATCTGCGTGCTTAGTGTTGGTTTACATGACAAGGTTATCAAAACAGATTTTGGGCCTTCGGGCATAACATTGGAAACTAGGGCATTAGATGCCATCCAACAAAAACAGTCACATAGGATATGATTAGCTAATGTTTCTTATCAATGCTACTGTTTTTCTAGCTATGACGCCAAAACTCACTAGAACTTAGATGAATATGGGTCTTGTCCACTTATGTCATAGGAAAAATGATTACAAAACTTTTATTTTGTTGTAGACAGCACCAAATAATGCTCCTACTAGTTTAAATTCATGATGCTTCTTGAGAAATAAAGCTTTGTGGAACAAAATTTATTGATTGGTACTGTAACTTAGGAATTATTATTAAGAAACCTTATCCAAATGATCCAACTAATGATGTAAGTGTTGCTGACCACTGTGCTTATGATAAGCACACTAATGACTCCCTAGATGTTAGTTGCCTCCTGTTTGCCACTATGTTTGTGAGCTTCAAAAACAATATGAGCATACAAACGCCCACACTAGGATTGAGGGACTCCATGTCATGTTTATGAGGCAAGCAATAGTTGAGAGATATTTGATCTTAAAAGTTCTATTTTCATGCAAGCCTAGCATAAGGTAGTCTGATATGTCCTCATGCAATAAATATGATGGGTTACATTGAGAGCCTTGACAACTTGGGTTTTTCTATGAGTGATGAGTTGGCTATGAATGTGATCCTCTATTCTGTACCTCGAAGCTTTCATATATTCATTATGAACTTTCACGTACATGAACAAGAAGAAGAAGACTCTCCTTGAGCTGCATGGGATGCTTAAAATAGTTAATAAGAGCATTAAAGGAAGCCCAAGCCACGTGATTATGGTTTAGAATGATAGCAAAGAGGAAGAACTTTGTGAATTGTTGTTGGTATAAATTAACTGCACCCTAATAATGATTATAATCATATTATCCGTAAGCTCACTGATATATACTGATCAGCACTTCACCAAGATTAACCCAGTTTTAATATCGAACCCAAAGGAACAGTAGGTGATTTATGACTTAGCCTATAATTTCTTAATCTAAGGGGGCACAAACAATCTAGAAACTATTGAGGATGAGGAAATACTAATGTAGTCTTGTTCCAATAACTGGTAAACTTTGTATAGTATCGTCTTATCGGGCAAGTAACCCAAATAGGGGGAGAATCAGAGTAACCTTCTACTAGGCACCTATAAGCATATCAATCCTATCAACGGGAAGTGGACTACAGAGGAATCAACGCAACTATAAAGTCACCTACCCGAACTACCACTGTCCGGCTGATCAGGGGACATTCACAAGCAAGCATAGCCAAGACACCACGTCTATGCTACGAATCACTACTCCGACCTAGGAGCTACCCAAATCGTAGTACTCAATATAATATGAGTTGCCGAAGTATACATATAAGAAAACTTTGGTTCTATGGGGGTGTTTGGGACTGCTCCACAAACTCCACCGTGGAGCAGCTCCACAAAAAACTAGAGTTTGTGGAGTACCTCTTTAGGTGCTCTCACAACTCTACCCTTTTTCCTCGAACTGAGTGCGTGAAGCTGAAACCGTTTGGCTAAAAAATATAGAGCAGAGCTGAAAAACATGGAGCAGAGCAGTCCCAATCACCCCCTATACCTTAATGTATGAACAAAGCCAAAATATTTTTCATCGGACTCTAAAAATGTCTGCCAACACAAGTTTCAGTCAAGCCATATCCTTGTGATATAGGAGCCCTACAATAGCATGACATGGGTATTCACATGTACACCCGATAGTTTTGTAAAAGAATTGAAGTTAGTAGGCATAATACATGCGTATACACTTAATCAGATCAGATCTGAGCACAAATAGTAAGTTAGGGTTTAGGTTCTTGGTTTGGCATAGCAATAGGAGAAGACTAAGGGGCCGAGTTACCCGGTGGTGCGAGGGGCCTCTAGTCCATCCTGGCCTGCCATGGCGATGGAGAGGCCATGCAGATCCTCTAAGGGGCACTTGCCAGGGCCATTGTGAGGGTGCAGCTCACCTGCCTCTGGGGAGCTTGCCCGTCGCGAGGCTGAGCTCGCCCACTGGGGAAGACGAAACCCGTGCATGGCCTTAGAGGGGTGGCGGCCCCTCTCACCCGCTACCTAGGAGCTCGCCCACTGCTCTAGAAGAGAGATGTGGGCGATGAGGGAGGAGGGAGGTCGGCACAGGGTGAGAAGAGTCGTCTCATGCTCGAACGATGTTTTTTTCTAGGAAAAAATAGTGAGGAAGAGGAGGATCGAACCGTGGTTGTGGCAGGTACATGCGGTGTTTTTTTTGGCAATTCGAACCAGTGGTGCCTATCCGCGAGAAGGGGAGGGTGTGGGAGGGGGAGGGCACAGGGGTGAGGGGGTGAGAAGCCTCACATCAAACTTCATCTCTCGGCCCTTGGATCCGATGTAGTTCTTTTATGAGCCTTTGATTTAAATGGATGGATCTAAAATAATTCAACTTATCAATTATAGTAGAGATACAACCATTTATATCTTCAAGTGTATGCATTGGACTCAATTTTCATGTTCAACATTGTTAGGCCTTTAATTGTGTTGTCATTCAAACCACCAAAATCCACTAGAGGGCTATATGCACTTTGTTACTACATTACACAAACAGAACAAACATGGCATTACACTTATTCATAATATATCACTTAAACATTTACTCAATGTGCCCTTTTGTGATAATCTTAATACTCATTTGGTCTTATCATCACAGGCTTCACCAAAATCTTTCACATTAAAATTGGATTATTAGAAAACTCTTATGTGGCACATCCTTATTGTCACATGCTAACAACACATTCACCCAATCGACGATTAGGACTTTAACTTTTCCACCATCTACCTAATAAAAAAATCTTAAGCCATAGTGAGCTAGGAGCTTAGCTTTAATCTCAAGAGTCACTTGCTTAGAATTTTAGACTGTTTCTAGCCTTATGTTTTGACTTCATTAGGAATTTAATTAGCACCTATATTTTTTTTTTATTTTCTTATAGACTTAAGCTTGATTTACTTAGTTAGAATAACAAACCTCCTCTCCTGATGTGATAATATTATAGGTTTGTTACAAATCACAACTGGTTTAATAACAATCGAGGTTCTTTCTATTGTGCATGAACATTTCTTTTGTCTTACCCGGTATATTCTTCCTTTTATTGATCTAGTCCAGATCAGTTTTGGCAAAAAAAAAATTTGAGTAAGAGCAGCAAATTAAGTTTCATGGCCAATTGTGTCCAATAAGATATAAATGGATATCCACATCACACAATATCTGAATTTCCACAACCACCGAGGATTCAAACGGTTAGAAATTTTATTATCCAGAATCTGAATTATAGAATCCTGTAGGATTTAATATAAACGGGGTTAAACTGTGGGGTTGTCTCTCTTGGGCTTGATAACAACATGTAAATTGCATCAGCGATTCGTCATCATATCGCTAGCTAGACCACTCGGCAGCGCTGGATTACTCCTATTTGTTTGGTATAGTAGCAAGTTGAAGTGGGCCCACCGTAGCGATCCACGTGGCGTGGCAGACTCTACTATCTTGTGTTCCGTTCCGTTTAGTCAAGTCCATTCGCGTACCTGTAATACTAAGGCGTTGTTTACTTCCAAAATTTTTTGCAAAATATAAATAGTGATACTTTCGTTTGTATTTGACAAATATTATCCAATCATGGACAAACTAGGGTCAAAAGATTCGTTTCGTCAATTTCGACCAAACTGTGCAATTAGTTTTTATTTTCGTCTATATTTAATACTTTATGCATGCGTATAAAGATTCGATGTGACGGAGAATCTGAAAAATTTTGTAAAATTTTTTAGTAACTAAACAAGGCCTAACACAATACAGCTGTGGAAGGAGTTGATCTCATCCGTTAGTTATCGAATCGATCGCCACCATAGCATCACGCTGACCGCCCTGATGACGTCGCCGCCGCCTCTGTGTGGTCCTTGAGAATTGAGAGATCTCGCGCTGCTTCGTCGTCCCTGCTCTGCCGCGCCGATGCTCGTTTTGCTTACCTATAAATAGCCGTGGGCGGGTGCGCCGCCGCCGCATAACGGCAACGGCCGGCCAACTAGCAACCAGCCAGCCAGCGGACACTTGCTTGATTCCATCGTCACTCCATCCGGCCGATCGATTATTGCAGCAGGCAGCAGCAGCAGCATATCTTGATGAAGAGCAGCAGCAACGCCAACGCCAACGCCAGCAAGGAGGAGGAGGATGCTCCCGGCGGCCAGTCAGGGAAGAAGCCGCCGCACTGGAGGCGCCGGGAGCACGCGGCGACGACGGTGTACGTGGTCCACCCCACCCAGTTCCGCACCGTGGTGCAGCAGCTCACAGGCGCCGCGTCACCGCCGCCGCTGTCGTCCACCCATCAGCATGTTGCTGGCGGCAGCGGCGGCAATGGCGCTGCCGCTGGTACAGGAACCAATGCAGTGGCTCAGGCTCAGGCTCAGGCTCAGGCTCAGCGTGGCGGGGGAGAGCAGAGCGGCGGCAACGGCAGCAGCCGGGGGCGGACGCTGGGGCAGATGTACCAGGACTGCCTGGACTGGGCCAACGCCGACGACCATAGCTAATCTATAAACTCTGCTAGTCTGCTGGCAACGGTCGAAGCCACGTACTGTACATCCGAAACAGGGGCACCACACTGGTACTTTGTACTATCTGGCTGGGCTAATCACTCGGTTATTATCCGGACTTGTTCGGCTGTTGTTGGATTTACTTCAATTCATATATGTTGGAGTAAACTAAAGTAAAATTTAGTTTAAATTTTATTGCAATTGACCTTAATACATATAGATTAATGTAAATCCAAGTACATGCAAACAAGGCCTACCATGCTTATATGTACATATTCTCACTTTGCATAATGCATGTGGTCGCCAAATGCATATTTTTCTTTTCTTCCAAAATACATGTATCATCCTCGCTCCGACCCCTATACACGCGCTTATTACATAAGACTAGCCTTTGCCTTCAATTTATTGATTGATTGACATTAACAAAGTCACAACTTAATGGTAGCTACCACCTGATGAAATAGCCATTTAATTTACGTTCTAATGAAAGCAATGAAACATACAGAGGTGACGTCAGCTTTGGTCACCATGTACAATCAACCAATGCGTGTACTCGACTCTTTGTATATGCACCCAATCAACTTTTCTCGAGAAATTGGATTAACTAAAAGCTAATGCATTATCAGATGCCACAAAGAAGTCAGAGGCAAAACAACCAGATGAGATGTCAGAGGCACAAAGTTTGTTCGGGAATGCGGTTTGCACATCCAAGGAGTAGTTGCCTTGCATGTCGAAAATTGTAATTCCATATAGACGAGTGTTGCATAGTATTCGATATTGGCGAAGAGGAAGACGGTTGTTGTAGGATCTGTTTGAGTTGTTTCTCCGCTAGTTTAATATTGCATCTAGAGAGCTAGAACATGGTCATGCAGCCATATATGTTTGTTCGGTTGCCTTGCTTAGGCCTTGTTTAGATCTAAAAAGTTTTTTAAATTTTGACACTGTAGCACTTTCGTTTTTATTTGGCAAACATTGTCCAATCATAGAGTAATTAGGCTTAAAAGATTCGTTTCACGATTTACAGGTAAACTGTGCAATTAGTTATAATTTTTATTTATATTTAATACTCCATACATGTACCACAAGATTTGATGTGATGGAGAATCTTGTAAAGTTTTGGATTTTTAGATGCGCCTAAATCTAGAAAGCACTTTTTTTGGTTGCATGTTGATTGTGCTTGCTCGCTCGCTTTTTTCAGACGAGCTAGGTTGCACGGAATCAAAGTCTGTTTTCCCAGGAGCCAGATTCGGCGAGAGGGCATTTTGCATGGTGTATGCCAAGCTCTAGCATGCCACGAGCAAGTCTAGACGAAATCAGCGAACCAAACAGACCCATAGCAGCAACTGATGTTTGCAAATTTTTGTAAGATTTTATAATTATTAAAGGGAAAAATAAAGCCATAGCAGAGGAGCTGTGCACACGGGTAAATTGAGTTATTATTACACGCGACAGAGTCGCTACTATGACCGGCTCCATGGAGGTGAAGACCCACGACCCACGGGTGTGGGGCCGTTCCAGGCAGCCGTGACGGATGAATGGACATGAGATGACGTACAGAATCCGTGGATGATGAGAGGCGACGTAGCTTTCCACCACTATTATTGTTAGGTCTTGATTAATTGAGGGGGTGAAAAATTATTGAGTATGGTAACACTTTTGTCTTTAAAAGATGTATCTCGTAAATTATAGGTAAATTATGTAATTAGTTATTTTTTATCTATATTTAATGTTTTATATATGTAGTACAAGATTCGATGTGACGGAAAATCTTAAAAAGTTTTTGGGTTTTGAAGGGTACTAAACAAAGCCTTATTTGAAGTATTATTACAGTGCAATAGTAATTCTCTTTCTCTCTCCCTCGAATTTGCATGGACACAGTAGCCGGCCTGTAAATAAATACTATCAATTCATCTAAAATTATAAGACGTTTATTTTTTTAACTAAAATGATCACTTGTCTCATTTAAAAATTTGTGTAAAATATTATTTTTTATCGTAGCTTGGTTACTAATAAAATTTTTTCAAAAATAATTTAAATTTAACTATATTTATATAAATTTTTTAAATAAAACGAGTAGTTAATTAAACTTGAGATAAAAAAATTAAATATAGAACTGAGGAAATACAGCAGTACAGAATAATCTCTGACTTGTCTACCTATGCAGGCGATCGTCCTACTGTTAATAGTAGCTGACACTGACAGCATCCATTTATCTATCACGTGAGCAGCTGTGAGGCCACTAATTTGGGATCCGCACGTGCGTCGATCGGTTGAGGCGGAGGCTGCAGCGGCAGCGCCCGTCATCCGTCAGTCAGCCATACAACACGGGCGAGCCATCGAGGCCCATGATTAATTAGTTAGCTGCACGTGTGCAATGCCAAAAACAAGATAATAATACATAAATTGTCATGATCTACGTAGAAGACATGAGGATTGTTCTAGAACAAAGACCTTTGACCCTGTTTTTACGTAACAGAAAGCAACAACGCCATCCACCACGCTCCCAGAACATCTGAACCCGACTTTAAAAAATAAAATATAGTACAAGTGGGTGTTTCGACTATAGAATCGAAAAGCTAAACAGAAATTTATTAGAAAAACAAAAAAATGGAAGTACAAAAAAAAAGGAACAACAAAGAAGAGGAAAAAAAGAAAACAACTAACTGCTACCAGCTGTCAGCAAACAACGGCCACTACTACAGAACAGGCATTTATTCACTTGCCCCAAAATGAACAATAATCTCGGCTCAATCAGCGTCCGGAACAAAAATATCTTTACTTCCGGTTGGTGAGACCAACCAAGACTAAAAGTGGAAGCCGGGTGGCACACCGTGGCGCACCTTTTAATCTCGGTTGTTGTTACCAACCGAGACTAAAGGTGGACCTTTTGTCCCGACTCACAAAACCGGAACTAAAAGTAGGACATTTAGTCCCGAAACCTTAGCTCCGGTTCCGTAGCCGGGACTAAAGATGCTTAGGGCCCGGGAACAAGCTCTTCCCTGTAGCAGTGAGCAACGCCTAAGGGACAAAGAAGAGACAAAGAAAATGAGAGCTAGGCAAGAGCTGAAGTTAGACGTTGATTCCAAGAAGAAAATTGCTGCTGCCACCTTTCCTTTACTCTGTGTTTTAGAAGGTTTAACTCTTTGAACAGAACCCTCTGACAACCATTCAAGTTTAAGTTGACGCCTCTGAAGATCAAATCGTTCCTGGCTGTTCAGATGGTCCAACACAAGGATGATAGCCTCCATGAAAAATTACGAATTTAGTTGAGCTCTGAGCTCTTCTGCACTATATACGATTTCAGCATTCAGCGGACCAGAATATCCCAGCACATTCTTGCGAAAGAACAGTCTAGGAACAGATGTTGGCTTGATTCTTCCAACAAACGGTTGCACAGCACACAATTATATAGGTGACTAGGTCCAAGCCCCTTCTCAACATATTTCTAGTACTCAGCCTATCTTTGATCAAAAGCCAGAAAAATACTTTGTGTTTTGGCTGGCACTGACTTTTCCAAAGCCACTTGTATATTAAGTGTACATCCCTGTATCCAACTAGAATTCTATAAACTTTGGTGGTGAACACTTGGTGGTGTTAACACATTTGCAAAGGAAGAGAAGTTCCTAGGGTAGAGAGGGGTTTATGTTCTTCTCTCCCTCCCACCGAGCTTGTGAGGCGGGATTCGATGCTTTCGGAAAAATGAAATGTATATTTTCCATTGCGCCGGAGGAAAGTTTCGAAAAAGTCACGCGAGTGTTTCTCCGCGAGAAACACTCGTCTGACGATGGGTCAGACAGCGTTGGACGCTGAGGCCGTATCCGATGTGTGCAGCGCAGTGAGACGAATCTCCAACCGTGCGTCAGAGCATCCGACGCTCTAGCGTCGGCGCGTCCGATACTCATATTGCACTAGTAAGGTTTCGTCTGTGAACTCACCAGACGCTGAGATTGTGTCTGATGACTCTTCGTCGGACCTTTTCGACAGTCATGTGAGTTTGCAGACTGTTGGTATTTGTTAATGCACACTAAGATCTATAATTATTCGCAAGCACACAGATAAGATCCTGATGTAGCACTTCACCAGGATGGCCTAGCTTTAATATCAAACCGAAAGGAACTGATGGAGGGATCTTGATCTTGGATTAATCCCTAAGCACAATCAAGGATGAGACTCTAGAAGGTTGAGGGAGAGAACTATGGTGGTCTAATTCTACTTTTAGAGAGTTTTTGTACTTATTGATATGCTAGGGAATTACTATGGAAAGTCACAAACATAATACAAATTTACCACGTAACAAAAGGTCTCCTACGAATATCACCTATAAACGGGAGGTGGACTATATAAGACTCAACAAAGTTGTCACCTTTGCGATCTACCACCGATCCGGACTATAGGGTGTATCTATGAGTAACCCGAACCTAAGAACCACGCTTACACTACAAATTATATTTTAACCTAGTGCACTAGATCAAAATACTCAAAAGAAACTCATAAACTAGAAGAACAATAAGAATAATAAACTTACTGACTAATAGAAGCTGATGACTGAAGAAATCTCTGATCCAAGCTCCTAAAGAACTTGAATCCGCACATATAAGCTGAAGAAGGAGCACTGATAGGCTTGGAGCTTCCTCTAGATCTTCTACCAATCTCTCTCTTCTAGTTCTAATTCTAAGACTAGATTTAAACCAACTATAGGTGTACTAGTCTTCTTCTTGATTGCTAGGCTCTAGAGAGATTCTAGGGACCCCTCTCTTGATCTTGTCTAGAGATAATAAATTGAAGTCTTCAAGATACCTCAGGGGGTCTGCCTTTCCACAAAAAGAAGAAAAAGCGGCTGCACATATATAGCCCGGTGGGATGAACCGTAGCCCTTGGATCAAACCGACTTAAAACAATGGTCAAGATGCATCGTAGAGGTTGGCTGGAAACCATCGTGCAAAGCTGGATGATAGGTGGGACCCACCTAGGCTGGCTAGCCCCACCTAGTAGGCCGACCGACCTGGCTCAGGGCCAGGTCGCCTTCTCCTTTGATGTGGTGTCCTTTGGTGTCTTCTGGAACCTTCCCATCAATTCTTGTGGAATTCTGACATAATTTGATTTGGTTCCTTAACTCCTACTCTTAGAATCCCTAGAAAATCACAATTCACCAAAGCTATGGAATTAGTTTGATTAGTCCCTAAAACTATTGCTTGGTGATGGTCTAGTGTCTTCTAGAGTGTTCTAAAGTGTATCCAATAAGGACTCTCTCGTCGGGACTTCAATTATAATGAACGATATATCCATTTTGATCGTCTCAATAAGCTCTTTGCAATGGTATGCTCTAATTCATCATTTGAGATGCTTTTATGTATAAAATATCTAATATCTACAAAACAAGTGAGAACACCAAAACCCGTGGAACTCATTAGGTTTAAATCAAATCAAAGGCACTTTGGTTCATTTTAGTTAGCTCTTTGGCATTAGTTGACAGTTTATAATTGGAGTTAATTACTGTCACAAACTCCCCACACTTGGGCTTTACTCGTCCTCGAGAAAAGGTTAGATGACTTTGCATAACTATAAGACAAGACATCAGCACTGGACCTTTCTTAGTCATACCTGTACTGCGGGATTCAATGTGTCTACCATAAAACTTTGGTCGGTTGAATAATGGAAGAGCAGGAAATAGAACCCCTTTCATGTATCAATCCTTGGAGTTTTTATAGATATTTTTGAAAAGAATCATAGCTTACCTTCTCCTTCTTGTGGTGCACTCAAATCACTCATATATGTAGTATTTGTGGATCTCACTAAGGCATTTAAAGATTAATGCCTTGAACACATCCTACCTCTAAAAGGTTGTATCTGGAGTTTTAGGTAATTCAAGGATGTAGATTACTTACCTTGCATATGTTGCCAAGTCAAAGTCGAAATCCCTGGAGGGGAGCGTCATACTCTTAGATCAAAATTGTGCATGTGTGTGGAAATTTTTTTAGGAAACGGCAGGGAAATTCGCTATCTATATTATTTTTCTTTTTTCATTGCTATAAACAAAGGTAATAACAAATAATAACTATACATCTGTACAAGGTACAAGGCTTGTAAAGCCCAAAATAAAAAGGAGAAGAAATAAGGACTCTCTCGCCATGCCATTAGTGGATCAGAAATCTTCCTCTTAGCCTTGATACACACCAGGCTAAGGTCAGCCTTGAATGCTTCTTTCCAAGCCATCAGGGAGGTAGGTATATTTTCAAATATGATACCATTCCTTGATTTCCAAATGTTCCAACAAGCAGCGATAAAAATTTCCCTAAAGATGTGGCTGTCGAAACTGATTCTAGCCTGTATCAACATGTTCAGGGGTGGGAGAGAGAGATCCTAGTGCCCTCCAATCGAGTTCTAGCAAGCAATGCTGAAAGGGCAATCAAAGAAGAGGTGATGATTTGTTTCTTATGGGCCATTGACACAAAGGACACAACTGTAATCATCTAGAAACATATTCTTCCTTCTCAGGATGTTCCTTGTGCTGAGCCTATCTTTGAATAAGAGCCAGGCAAAGAATTTTTGTTTCCCCAGAGCACCTGATTTTCATAACCAGCTGAAAAGAGGGGTGGCTTCAATTCTACCTTGAAGGGCATTGTAAGCATTCTCGGAGGTGAACTTTGGGCCCCAGGAGTAACTCTAGGAATCAGGCTAGATAGGATCCCAGTGGAGGCCATCGGCAATCTAATGTAGCTCATTCAATTGAGTTGAGGCCTAGACTGAGAGAGGCAGACAGAAGACTCAACTTAGATCTATGTCTAAGAAGAATTTGAGAGAGCAGTTCTTTTTCTTAGCAAAGGAATAAAGATGAGGCATCCTTAGCTCTAGTGCGCCATCAGACCATGAATCATTCCAAAGGGACACTGTAGTGCCAGAGTTAGGGTGGTAGATGGCAAAGTTTCTGAATTTGCTGAAAAGTTTGATAATGTCCTTCCACTAGAAAGAGCCACAGGGGTTTTTTGCATGAGGTGGGATGTTACTATTATGGTATATCGGCATGATTGTAGAATTTATCTAGAAATTTCATGAGCAAGGCTAGGTTCTGATTGTGGATGTTGATAATTCCAAGCCCCCCTCATCCTTCTTCCTACACATGGGTTCCCATGCTGCTAGGCAAGTTCCTCTTTTTTGGATATCTCCTTTGCTCCACAAGCAACTGTGTCTAGATTTGTTACTGAACTTGACCGTGACGTAGTAGGCATTAGTTTGGATGGTGGTACCCGTAAAGATGGAGCTATTCCACATAGTGATGATATCCCCCAAAGGCTCTAGAGGATGGGAAGAAGGCAAAATAATTAAGACTTTTGGGACAAAAGTTCTTGAGATAGAGTTGGTCAAAAATTTCTCTCTTGGTTTCCTGTAAGGAGACAATCTGATAGGAACTCTCATTGATCTTACTCTGATTGCATCCATTTTTTATTTGAGTTGATACCCCTAATGTTCCAAACCAAATATTAAATCTTCAGTTGTTATTCATATGTACTCATAATGAAAGGACAAAGAAAACTACCCCTCCAAGGAGTAGTATAGGTATCAAACTGATAGTAGATATTAAAGGGGTAACTGTAATAGAAGAGTTTAAGATAACTAAACCCAAACCAAGGCAATACATAATGCTTATTTATGCAGTACGTAGGCTATCTACTAATAGGAATGCTAATAGAAGCATGGGACCAAAAGATAAGCACCATCGTCACTGAAACAAACTGTGACGACCACACTAGCCATTGAGAGCAACTATTCATCACTATTGTCCTTTGAGAGGATGGCAGTAGACACAACAATAGGGTGTATCTAGAGGAATCTAGTGGTGATGCCTTCCACGATCTCCTTTGTCAGGTACGGCACTGGGGCTGGCACAAGGGGAGAAGGCGGGATCATGGCCAGAGGTGTTGCTTCAATTACTGTCTTCTGGGGAGATTTGTATCCATCAAGCTTCATGGCAATCCTCTTGCTTCACCGTAGGAACCTGTCATCAATCCTTTCCTTGGCCTTTGACAGCCCTTCTCTTCCTAGGTGTGAAGAGGGCCGGGGAGATTTCTTGGACTTCCTCGTCACCCAGCTCCTCTAGTTCAACACGGCTAGGTGCGGGCTCCTTTGCCTTGAGGAGATCACTGACCAGAAAGGTATCCGATCCAGATGATAGGGTTTTAGCTACAATTGGAGGACTAGCCAGAGCCTCGCTAACCTAATTCTACATTGCTCCTTGAGAGTCTTCTTGAAGAATTTACAATGAAGATCTTTAGACTTTCTGATAATAAACTTCTTCACGTACAGAGATAGGGGCTATCATTTTCTTCTCTTCTCTTTTTTAGAACACTTATTTTGCATAGCTCTATGTCTCAGCCCTAGAATACAATAAATTTGAAAAGGAATTAATCACAATCTTGAAGCATTTATTCTAAAACCTATGATCATTTTGGATCTTCTCCTAGGGTAGGAGATAGTTTTTTTGGGTGAAAAATGCATGTTTTTGCGTACTCCTAGGGTAGGAGCAGCAGATATATCTGGGTGTAAGTGATCTTGATCTTGAGAGCATGACTCACCTCTCAACAAGGGTCTTGCATAGTTTGACTCGACTCAATACAAAACAAATAGCTTATGAGCTAGTTTTATAAACATGTAAGGCTTGGGTAGGCTTTGATTTTACCACAGAGGAAGATGAGCTATTATGTTCAATATTTTTGAAAAGAAATTCTCTAAATGACAAAACATTAAGAATCAGGTTCTCGTTATTCTTCTATCTCACAATCCACAAGGGCCTAAGTGTATGGGGTCCCTAATAAAAAGTTCCCAACAATAATAAGTATTTCCAAGAAAACTATTGTACGAATCTATCATTGAGTCATGATAAAGCAATCTTAATCTTTAATCTTGACAAATATATAGCTTGCTTTTTAATAAGTCATCAAATAGCAAATATACGAGAATAGATAGTATAAGGAACGTACGACACCATGTTGATGGGGATGGATAGGATGAAGAGTTGGGCACATCCGCACATAGCCCTTGTAGCCCGTCTAGGTCCACTTCGTCGGGTGCGGTCTTGTCATCGAATACTTCTATTTTCTCATAAATTTGCAGTCAACTTATTTTAGTAGGGTCTCTCCCCTACACTTGTTTCATATTATCTTAACAAAACATGTGGAGACAAGACAAATATCTAAAAATAATAATAGAGAGAAAATATATGACTTATTGAAATCATTGAAGGCACCTTTATTACACAATTCAAGCAAACTAATTTAAATAAACTAATTTAAGACTCTTAAAACCATAAACTCAAAACACTAGTGTCTTATCAATTGACTCTATTTTCTCTCTCTCACTTGCAGGAGGGGTTGAATCTAGGTTCTATGGGATCGTTACATGAAAATTTTGATTCGCACGAAAAATGTACAGAATAAGGACTAGAACAGTTCGAAAGGAACATAGGAGGCGGCACGAGGCGACTTCCCACAGGGGCAGACTAGTCGACCTAGTAGGTGGGGTCGGTCGGCCCCACCTATTGGCGGCTCACGGACAGGTTTCTTGTACCCCATAAGACTTTATTCTAACCCCCTGAAGGGTCGAGATGGCGGACTAGAGGGGGGTGAATTGTCCTTTCTAAAAATTATTACGCCGGCTAACCGAAACAAATGCGGAATTAAAACTATCGGTCTAGCCAAGACTACACCCCTCTATCTAAGTTCTCAAGCACCTTGTAAAAGATCCTAAACAAGCAAACAAGGTGCTACCTTAGCAAGAGCTCACCTAAACAATTCTAGGAGCAAGGTCACACAAACCTATGCAACTAGTACTTTGCAAACCGGGGGAGCTCCTACACAAACTAGTGAGGCAAAGCGCACAAAGCCTAAGCTCACTAGCAAGCTCAATAACAAGGCAACTAATGCCAAATTAGAGAGCGCAACTTACTTAGCTACACAAACTAAGCAAAGTGACTAACAAGGTTACACAAACCAAATTAGTCACGCAAGGGAACTACTTCTAGCTACACAAGCAAGAAGGTAACTAGCAAGCTACACAAGCTAACTAATTACAAGAGAAACTACACAAGCACAAATATATGAATGTAAGAACAAGCTTGTGTTAGGGACTTGCAAACCAACGGGAAGAACAATGTTGACACGATGATTTTCTCCCGAGGTACACTTGGTTGCCACCAAGCTACGTCCTCGTTGTGTCGACCAACACTTGGTGGTTCGGCGGCTAAGAGGTGTTACACGAACCTCGTCCCCACTAGGACACCGCAAGAACCTACCCACAAGTGAGGTAGCTCAATGACACTCACGATCCAATAGAGTTGTTCTTCGTGATCCCTGCGGGGTGAGCACCGTACCCCTCACAATCTCTTCTCCGGAGCACCGCACAATCTCCTTGCGTACTTCGACGGAGTCACAAGCCACCAAGCCGTCTAGGAGGTGGCAACCTCCAAGAGTAACAAGCACCACCAGCTTGCAACACGAACACCTAGTGCCACTCGATGCAATCTCTCAATGCAACGCACTAGAATCGCTCACTCACACAATCGGATGATCACTATCAAGCATATGTGAGTTAGAGGCTTTACTAGCACTCCCCAAGCATGGACACTAAGTCCCAAGAGTGCTCAGCACCAGCCAAGGCCGGCCACCACTTCTATTTATAGCCCCAAGGGCTAAACTAGTCGTTGCCCCTTCACTGGGCAAAACACGTGGGCATCGGACGCTCACAGGGAGCCACCGGACGCTCAACCTTCAGCGTCCGGTGCTCAGGCGTCAGCCACGTGTCACTAGCCGTTTGAACTCGACCGTTGCCACCAACGGCTACCACGCGCTCGCGCCTGACACAGCACCACCGGACGCTCAACTAGTCCACACCGGACTCGTGCGCAGAGAGCTCCGCAAACTCGCACGGTCACCGGACGCAAGCCACCGGACGCACCCTGAGCGTTCGGTGCTCACCGGACTCATGCGCAGAGAGGGTCGCCAAACCACCCGCACACCGGACGCTAAGCACCGGACTCACTCCGGTGCGTCCGGTGCACACCTGCGCCACTGTCACCACACCGGACGCTCTTGACCAGCGTTCGGTGCTGCCAGCACCAGCGTCCGGTGAGTGTTTCTCAGCGAGAAACACTCCCGCGACTTCTTCAAATTTCCCACCGGCGCAATAGAAAATATGCACTTAATTTTCTTAAAAGCGCTGAATCCCGCCTCGCAAGCTCTGCGGGAGGGAGAGAGGAACCCACACCTCTCTCAACCCTAGGAACACCAACTCCTTTGTTAAGTGTGCCAACACCAACAAGTGTACACCACCATGTGCATGTGTGTTAGCATTTTCACAAACATTTTCCCAAAGGAGTTAGCCTCTCAAACTTGCCACGCCACTCGATCCTAACACATATGCAAAGTTATATCGCTCAAGTGGCACTAGATGACCGATATGCAAACAAGTTTGCCCCTCTTGATAGTACGACCATCTATCCTAAATTCGGTCATAAACTTCTCTACACACCTATGACCAGTGAAATGGAAATGCCCTAGGTTATACCTTTGCCTTGCGCATTCCATTCCATCTCCTCCAATGTTGATGCAACACATGCACCAACCAATCACCAAATGATATGATCCACATCACATCATCACGTGACCGTATTGGTTCATCGATCTTGACCTCACTTGCTCTTCACCGTTGCCTCGGTCCATCGGCGCCAAGTCTTGCTCAAGCTTCACCGTCACACGCGATCCCTCGCTTCAAAAGCCTCCGACTTGCCCTTCACTCTTGCAACTGGTCCATCGAGCCAAGCCTCATCTTGATCTTCTCCACCTTGGTCACATGACTCCATGTCATGTCTCATATGAAATGAGATCCTCCATCATTACATCATCACCTGTGGACTAATCTCCTGTGTATCTCACATAAACACTATTAGTCCACCTAAGTTGTCACTCAATTACCAAAACCAAACAAGGACCTTTCAATCTCCCCCTTTTTGGTAATTGATGACAACTCTACAAAGATATGGAAAATAAGCTTTTTCAAGCTAGCACTTCACACAAGTGTAAATTGCTAACTTGTTTTGGATTTTATGCTACTTATCCAATATTTAAGATCTATGTCAAGAATTGGATAATCATCATAAAACCCTACTAAGTGCTAAGGTGTATAGAATAAACTTTTGTAGCTCGATACCAAATTCGATATCATTTGAAGCATTCAATGTACACCATCCTTAGCACCATGTGTAGCTAGACAACAAAAACACTAGAAACCCCGTGAGATCAACATTAAAAGCAAGGGTCTAGTCTTTTTACTTGAAGAACACAAGTCTAGCTACCAATCTATGCATGCTAGTTATCATATCATCAATCAAGTTCTATAACTAGCATACACCACACAAGCATGCATATTGAATTTAAAACTTATGCAATGCAAGCAAGCACATGAATATGCACATATCAAATGCAAACAAACAAGGTTCATGAGCTTGCTCCCCCTACTTGTGTGCTTTCCTTGTCCAAGACTTTTGATCCAACTCTTTTCCTTAATGTTGCTCCCTTGTCCATGTCCATCTTTGATCTCTCCCCCTTGAAACATATCTTTTGTTGTCCAACTTATCCCCAATCATATCTTTGTTCCAACTTCTCCCCCTTTGTCATCAATTTCCATAAAAAGGTATGTGATACCAATTAAGTCACTTCATACCAATTGAAAAAGTGTGAATCTCATTGTGACAAAGGATTGCATTGGGAGATGACTGGTTGATGGCTTAGAATCTATGCATTTGTGATGGACATCACCATATGTGTTGGAATGACATTACTTGATTTGCTCTTGAGATACCACATAGGATCTTTGACCTTGATACCATTTGGTGGGGCACTCCCCCTATGTCATAGCATGGGTCATTCACTTGTCAATCTTGTTGGTGAGGGAACTTTTCTTTGCTTGATGATTACTTAAAGTTGAGGATCACTTGTGGAACCACCTTCTTGTATGATAGATACCATATGTATAAATGTGATATCATTTGAAATATCTTGTCTGATACCATATGGGATTCTTCTACCAATAAGATCTTCTAGTATGGAACCACTTGCTTACTTTCTTGAACATTTGCTATCACCATCATGAGTACCAATTGTAGGATATCACTTGAAGAAACATTTGAGTCTAGATATCCATTTGCATTGTTGTCTTGTTCTTGTACTCTTATCTTCATGAGCTTCTAATTGTTGACTTGAACTAAGTTGATTTGCCTAAGCTTCCAAGTCCGGTTTGAACCAATGACAAGCTTTTTCACACCTCATATTAAGGGTTATCTTGCCAATGTTGTACTTGTCACTTGTTAGCAATCTAAAATAGATCAAGTACTTGGGTTCACTAGCTCATGAACAAACTCATATACATACCACTAGATCAACTAATCAATCAAGCAATAGTGGTAGGTTATGAATTTAAACTTTTCATTTGTCATGCATGATCCTATTGAGCATGTACTATGTGCACTAACCACATACTAGTAAGGGATGAAATGATCATGCACATTACAATGATACCTTTGCAGTGTTGGAGAAGAGGATAGTCACATAGATTCCAATTCATTTCTCCAATAGCAATGTGAAGTCCAATTGATAAGCTTGGTGAAGACAAATTATAAATGTCAATTGATAGATCAAATCTTCACCCATATGAAATGAAAACCACTTTATGATCAAGTGCATTGTCTTGTTGTGGTTGGCTTGCTTCATCTTTTCTTGATCATTGCTTGCATGAGAGAACTAATAAGAATACCACTTGAACATCATGACTAGCTCTCTTTGGGTGTTGCTTGCTTTCTTGATCAACCCTTTTGATTGCTTCAACTAAGTATCTCAAATGTCCTTTAGATCACCACTTCCATGTTAGCCTTCCAAGCACCACACTTAGTTTACCCACTCCTCGGGCGGCATGCCCCTCTCATAGGGAGAAGTGACCTCTCTCCAAAGAACCATTTTTGACACTTATTTGAATTGCCTTTGATTGATTGATTCAAGTGACGGACTTAATGTGATGAGTAACCATTAATCCTTCTTTAAGATCTTTTCTTTCTACTTGTTTAAGTCCTTTTCTTTCTACCAAATGATCTCCAATAGTTACTAGAACTTAAACTTCATCTTCATCTTGAGTTTGATCTTGATGTTCAATTTGAGTATTAAAAGTGTACACCAAGTACATTCCACAATCAAATGACCTTGTACTCATTACTTGTCATGCTTCTAGATCAATTCAAAACCAAACTTAGGTGCCTCAAACACTTATAATCATATTTCCAACTTGACGACCTTTCAATTTAAGTGACTCTAGATCAATCCAATATTTGTCACTTTTCTGACAGATTCTGTACCCTTTAAAGAAATATCTATATCTCACAATGTACATATCCAAATGCTACGAAATTTGGTGGAGATGTGATTCACTAAGTCATTTAGCAGCTATAAAAATTTGAGCTTCATTTGACTTCTAGATTGCTACCAGATTTCAATTCTTCCACCACTGCTACATGCTGAAATCTGCTGCACTATAGCTGATAAGATCCACTCCAAAACCGAAGTATCCCTTATCCAGTTCTCATGAAATTTCTACAGAATCTTCTATGATAAGTGTACAGCACGCGTACCAAATTTAAAGCCATTCCAAATAGATTTGATCACTCAAACTCAGACTTGATCACTGCTAGCTCAGATTTTCAATATTTAGACAGATTTCAAGCAATTGAGCTATACTTGTTCAAATTGAATCAAACTTGAAATCAACTTGATTGAATACTTTCACAAGACATATATCCATTCAATCCACTTACTAAATATTATCTTATGAACTTATCCAACTCAAGTCAATCCAAACTTGATTACTAATCATTTTATCCATTCAATCATCTTATAGCAAGCAATATTGCATATATATCCAATTCAATCAACTTATATGCACCCAAAAGAATGTGATCAACAGAGATATACCTTGGTTAGCTCATGATCATCTAATTTGCAAGCTTCAACTCATGTATTTGCAAGCCATCAAATAATCCAATAAAATACCACAACTTGAATATTTGCACTTGTATGTTGTAGCACTTGGACTTCACTATCTTGTCATGGCATTGGGTTTGGATGTGCACTAGGCTTCAATACTTGACTCAATCATATGATGAATGATTATAGGATTAATTGAATCAAGCCTCCAATGCCTATGGTACCTACACACAATCATCCACTTTTTGATGGTACCCAAACTAATTTGGGTCCTCTCAAGTTAGGAGCAACATACTTAGGCGATGCCTTAGTATGAGTAGCGGGATGTTTTGCAATAGTAACCATAGAGGTACCATCACTATCCTTTCTAAGCATATTATGATTGTCAATTGAAATAGGCTTAGAACTATTACCTAGGGGACATGAATAAGCCATGTGTCCCCTTTCCCGGCATAAGTAGCAACTTCGCTTTGATTGAGCCTTTTCTTCCTTGCTCATGTGTTGCTTCTTATTGCCTTGCCTCTTGAGAGTTGCTTGAGCCTTCTTCTCAAGCTTGGTAGGACACTTCGAGGCAAAGTGTCCATCATTCTTGCACTCAAAGCATTTGATGTGGGAGAGGTCTTTTGATGATCTTGATTGTCTACCTCCCCTTCTTGTCTTCTTCTTCATCATCCCCATGTCACCACCATCTTCATGGTAGATCTTGACTTGAGCTTGGGGATTCTTTTCTTGATCAACTTGGGGCTTTTATTGAGGCTTCGCTTGATGCTTCACCAATTGCTTGGTTGGGCACATTGAGGTGAGATGACCCCAAGTGCGGCATTTGAAGCACTTGACATGCTTTAGCCTCTCTTCTTCTTTTATCTTCTTGAGCTTCTCTTTGTTTGGGCAACCATTAGCAAGATGACCCACTTCATGGCACCGATAGCACATAAAATGAGAGAGCTTTTCTCTCTCTTGCTTTCTTTTTCCCTTTGTCATCTTCTTCTTGAAGTCAAGGCCACATTTGTCACCATAATTTCTTTGAGTCTTCAATATATGCTCAAAGGTGACATTTGAGTTGTAGCACCTCTCTAACTTGTTGCTCAAAATCTTCACTTCATTTTTGAGCTCATTGTTCTCCTTCAAAAGGTTAGTCTCACAAGATATAGAAGTAGAATAATCATCTATATTTGAAGAACATGGCATAGATAATAAATCATCACAAGAGGTGGATACATGCTTCTTGCCTACATCACAAGGGTTAGTAACACTATGTGATTGATCATTTGACCCAAGTGATGAGCTCTCACTAGTTTTAATTTTTTCATTAGAAAGTTTCTTAGTGAGAAAAGCATAATCTTTTACCAAGTTGTCATGAGCAACACAAAGTTCCTCATGAATCAATTTTAGCTCCTCATGTGAACAAGTAGTAACATAAAGTAGATGCTTTTGTTGTTCACATGTGGTCTTTAGAAATGAGTTTTCATTTTTCAATTTACTTATTTTAGCCATCTCATTTCTTAAAGCTTTGGTGATTCTACATACAAGCTCAAAATTTGGATCATCACAATCAACAATCACACCTCCAATACATACCTTGCCATCACCGTGAGACATGGAGGAATGTGATGAAGTGGATGAGCTTGTAGAAGCATCACTCTCATAGCCATCATCTTCATCCTCACTTGACCATGAGGTGGAGCAATCCTCCACAACCACCTTGTTGTGGTCATGTTCAACATCCTCACGTGCATCCACCTTTGGCACATCATCTTCTTTGGTGATCGCCCCATATTTCTCATTGAGATAACTTCAAATCTCATGAGCGGACTTCATATCCATGATCTCACCAAATATGTTATCTTTCATGGATGAATAGAAGATGTTAGTAGCTTGGTAGTCGAGATGTAGACATTTCTCTTGTGCTTGAGTTAGATTCTCTTCATCCAACACATGAGAAAAAACTACATCTACCATCCACCACATTTGAGGAGAAATAAACTTAAAATTGCATGTCATCTAATTTCTCCACTGTGCACAGTGTGTGCCATCAAAAATGTGTGGACACTCAACATCTAGCCCATAAGCCGCCATCCTCTCGGGTCGGTGAAGACCTCAATTGAGAGACCTAGCTCCGATACCACTTGAAGGGTCGAGATGGCGGACTAGAGGGGGGGTGAATAGTCCTTTCTAAAAATTATTACGCTGGCTAACCGAAACAAATGCGGAATTAAAACTATCGGTCTAGCCAAGACTACACCCCTCTATCTAAGTTCTCTAGCACCTTGTAAAAGATCCTAAACAAGCAAACAAGGTGCTACCTTAGCAAGAGCTCACCTAAACAATTCTAGGAGCAAGGTCACACAAACCAATGCAACTAGTACTTTGCAAACCGGGGGAGCTCCTACACAAACTAGTGAGGCAAAGCGCACAAAGCCTAAGCTCACTAGCAAGCTCAATAACAAGGCAACTAATGCCAAATTAGAGAGCGCAACTTACTTATCTACACAAACTAAGCAAAGTGACTAACAAGGTTACACAAACCAAATTAGTCACGCAAGGGAACTACTTCTAGCTACACAAGCAAGAAGGTAACTAGCAAGCTACACAAGCTAACTAATTACAAGAGCAACTACACAAGCACAAATATATGAATGTAAGAACAAGCTTGTGTTAGGGACTTGCAAACCAACGGGAAGAACAATGTTGACACGATGATTTTCTCCCGAGGTTCACTTGGTTGCCACCAAGCTACGTCCCCGTTGTGTCGACCAACACTTGGTGGTTCGGCGGCTAAGAGGTGTTACACGAACCTCGTCCCCACTAGGACACCACAAGAACCTACCCACAAGTGAGGTAGCTCAATGACACGCACGATCCAATAGAGTTGCTCTTCGCGATCCCCGCGGGGTGAGCACCGTACCCCTCACAATCTCTTCTCCGGAGCACCGCACAATCTCCTTGCGTGCTTCGACGGAGTCACAAGCCACCAAGCCGTCTAGGAGGTGGCCACCTCCAAGAGTAACAAGCACCACCGGCTTGCAACACGAACACCTAGTGCCACTCGATGCAATCTCTCAATGCAACGCACTAGAATCGCTCACTCACACAATCAGATGATCACTATCAAGCATATGTGAGTTAGAGGCTTTACTAGCACTCCCCAAGCATGGACACTAAGTCCCAAGGGTGCTCAGCACCAGCCAAGGCAGGCCACCACTTCTATTTATAGCCCCAAGGGCTAAACTAGCCGTTGCCCCTTCACTGGGCAAAACACGTGGGCACCGGACGCTCACAGGGAGCCACCGGACGCTCAACCCTCAGCGTCCGGTGCTCAGGCGTCAGCCATGTGTCACTAGCCGTTTGAACTCGACCGTTGCCGCCAACGGCTACCACACACTCGCGCCTGACACAGCACCACCGGACGCTCAACTAGTCCACACCGGACGCGTCCGGTGCACACCGGACTCGTGCGCAGAGAGCTCCGCAAACTCGCACGGTCACCGGACGCAAGCCACCGGATGCACCCTGAGCGTCCGGTGCTCTCCGGACTCATGCGCAGAGAGGGTCGCCAAACCACCCGCACACCCGACGCTAAGCACCGGACTCACTCCGGTGCGTCCGGTGCACACCTGCGCCACTGTCACCACACCGGACGCTCTGGACCAGCGTCCGGTGCTGCCAGCACCAGCGTCCGGTCCCGCGACTTCTCCAAATTTCCCACCGGTGCAATAGAAAATATGCACTTAATTTTCTCAAAAGTGCCGAATCCCGCCTCGCAAGCTCGACGGGAGGGAGAGAGGAACCCACACCTCTCTCAACCCTAGGAACACCACCTCCTTTGTAAAGTGTGCCAACACCAACAAGTGTACACCACCATGTGCATGTGTGTTAGCATTTTTACAAACATTTTCCCAAAGAAGTTAGCCTCTCAAACTTGCCACGCCTATAACACCCCAGTGTTATGGTTGCATCAAACATGTGCATAGCATGAGCATCATCATTTATTCAAAGCATCCATGATCATCATCTATCTTGAGACATGTCATTCTTTGCTAAGATGTGTTTTAAATTGTTTAAATAGGCTTCCTATGCCTATGTTTGAGTGAACAATGCTTGTGTTTGTGCTTAATGCCTTGGTAAATAGTTTATCTATGCTTAACTCAACCTTGGGAGCAATGTTCATGTTGATCACTTCTCCAAGATAATCACTTAAGTCATACTTATTCAAATAGACCCTAGAAACCTCTTTTGCTTAGGTTTTTAAAAAGTGTTTCATAAAATGTTTGCATGTCAAAACTTCCTACAGCAAAGTTGTAGCAAATTTTATAAGGAACAAAAGTTGTTTTATGGCCATCTCATGAAAATGATCACAAATAGCTCAAAAGTGGCCCACAAGGCAGATTTGGGGCTGTTTTCCACACTTAGAAAATTTTCTAAGTCCCCGGGTGGTTTGCAGTTTGCGTGATCGATTTTGGAAACTCTATATCTTTCAATCCAGGCCGATCTAGTCTTTGCTCTAGTTGACAAAGTTGTAGATCTCGCCTAGTACTCCAAGTTTGTCAACTACGCCATCCCCTAATTCGCTCTGGTTTGGGAGATAATCATCGGTGAAGTCGCTCTGTCAGTCGGCCATTGCTGTCTCTGAATCGACTTGGACCTCGTCGACGTGGCCGACCGCCGGCAGCGCTCCGTCGCCATTTGGCGCCCGTACGCCGTTCCTGGCCCCGTCTGTCAGCTCTCGTCGCGTGCATGACCTCCACGGCGTCGCCCGCGCAGAGTGGACGCGTCCACTTCGTTCCTCCTCACCTCCACTCGCCAGAAAAGCTCCCGCAGCGAGCTCTCCGCCGCGAGCTCACTCCGGCGAGCTCGTGTGTGCTCCTCTCTGCGTCTCCGTCCACCAAACTCCACCCAAAGCTCCGCCGTGAGCCGCTCTTCAAGTTCCACCCTCTAACTCGCCGAGAAACCCACCGGTGAGCCGACATTTCCTTCTTCCCCCAAATCGGTCCGCCGTGACTCTCTTCTCCGGCGAACTCAATGCCGAGCGTTGTGAGGCTTCTCATCGTCCTTGGTTAGGTTCTAGAGGTAGCTTAGGTCCTCAGCGAGCTTTTGAGCCACCTGGTGGACGCTCTACCGGGTTCTCCGTTGCCGGACACGGTGCGCAGCGCCGCCGTGCTTCCGCCGGAGTTGGACGCTCTCGTGGCCAGCGTGCTCCGCGAGGATCCAGGCCAAGCCGCGTACCTAGGAAGCTTCGCCTTAGCCTGCTGGTGCTGTAGAAGGCCTTAGGTCACGCTCTACCGGCCTGAGGGCTCCGGCGTAACGCCGAGCACCTCCGCCGAGCCGCCATTGTCGACGGTGAGCCCCTTCCGGTGGCTCCGCCGTGGCAAAAGTGGGGTCAATCGAGTCGTTAGGGTTTGGGGATCACGTTGATGCCCTGGGTTTGGCCGGAGACCTCGCCGTCACGGAGAAATCGCCGGCGAAGATCGCCTCGGCCGTGAGGAAGAAGAGCCTGACGGGTGGGACCCCCTGTCAGCGACTCTCTCTTTCCCTCCTTTTCTTTTATTCAAAATCCTGATTTTTGGCTTTCTTGCAAAAATCATATCTCCTGTTTCTGAGATCCAAAAATTGTGAAACAAATTTTGTGTTGTTTCTTGAGATGGCTAGTATTTAATAAAAATATAAAATGAACCATGTTTTCTGAGAAATTATTTATTAAGAATTTAATCTTGTTATTTATGGATAAATGCATATCTCTGGTTTTACTGATTAGTTTGCTCTGAAATTTTTATGGTGGCCTTTGCATGGCCTTAGAGTGCTCTGATAATTATTTCATGATTTTAGGAGCACTGCAGTTGTGATATGTAATTTGTGCTTGAAATATGGCTTGTTTCTTGGATTAAATCACCTAAAATAATTGGTGCTTATGCTGGTGCTCTATTTTGGTGGTAAACTTGTTTATGGCATTTCTAGGATATAAATAATCTGAAATCTGTTGTTTGGTACTATATAAGTCATGTTTATGAATTTATGAAATAAATGCCTTGACACATGTTAAATGCATATCTTTAATTTGGCATGTGCAATGGTCCTGAAATTTTTATGGTGATGATCTGATGTTATCCTTGTGCCTCTGTAATTTTTGTAGATTTTTCTGAGCACTTTAACTAATATCTTGTAAATATGCCTTATCTAAAATTAATTAATAAATGCCTGGTTAAGTAATTGTTTTGGGGTTTTCAACTGATGATCTGGTGACCTTGTAATATGTTTGTGCTCATGAGTCATATGGTTGGCATGGTTTGTGTTTTGATCATGACATTAAATAATTAACTATAGGGTTGAAGGCTGTTCTGGACAGCAAGTGAGTAATTTAACTTTGCTTAATGATAACTTGACTTTCTGTGAAACTTGTATAAAACAAAGTTGTTCTAAACTTGTTGAACTAACTGTGGTTTAAATTTGAGGTTATTTGGCCAAGTAGTTTAAAAGTTATAGCTGTTCCAAGTTGGGTTCCAGAAATAGGGGTTCTCTGTTTTTCTGGGACAGAACCTGGAACTTTGTTAAAATGACTAGTTTAATGTTTGAATCTTGCTGTCATGTTTAAAGATGAGTTGTAGACAATTTCCTAAGCTTTCCAGAATGTCCTTACTCATGTTTGTTGGACCTTTCTATCTCTACTTATGATTTATTTACTGAGCATACTTGTTTTATGTTGTTTGCTGCTCTGGTGCCATGATAGGTTTTGGGTTATGTTAACTTGTTTATTCATGTGAGTTAGTATCACTCTTGCTCCGTAAACGAGTGTCCAGTGAGTTGCTTGTGTTATTAAGCATTCATCTGTAGCATGTGCACCTTCTCATTCATCGAGCATGCAATAGGTGCACCGGACGTGGCAGTTTCCTTCGAGCTCCAAGCGAACCCCGAAGGCCAGGAAGGCAGCCAGGAGGTGGAGGTCCAGCAAGCCGGACTCGAGGAGCCCGAAGAAGAAGTTGAGTGCCCGAGTCACGAGCCGGCATCGTTCGTGAAAGGCAAGCCCCGGAGCATTCTAAGTTTCCCCCTTAATTTCGAAAAGTTTACTTAATACGTTATATCTATTGATGCATTACGTATAGGAGTTGTGATGAAAATGTTGCTGCATTCTACTCTATCCTTGTCCAGATAACTCACCCTCCCTAGTTGTAGAGTTAGGTTCGAGTAGCAGCTTAGCTATGCCTTAATCGGTAGAAGTCGGATGATATCCTGTCATCCGCGCGATATAGGGTTGTGTCGGGTAACGATGGTCTATATGTGCTATCGTGGATGGAACCTGATTAAATTGACTTAAGCCGGGCGGAGTTTTGCAAGTGTGTAGTAACTCCGTCTGTGGCAGCTAAGGACCGATCGTTGTACGTCCTCTTGTCATGTTGAACGCATGCCTGACACTTAGTTGGCCGGATAACTCGTTCCGACCGCGAAGCCGAGTAGTATGACTCAGGCCGGAAGACCGGCAAGTATAAAGTGCGCACTACCGGAGGAAGTGCGGTGTGCGGGGGACCATTGGCGTAAGTCCAAAGGCAGGTGAGTTAAAATTCCTGACCTCCCTGGCAGAGTGGTAGCCCTGGGAGTGCGGCGCTGATCGGAGCCGCGATTTCTGAGTCGTACCAAAGGTGACCCTTTGGCTCTCCGGCAGGGGATGCCTGGGTGAGTGCTAGGAATAAACCTCCAGCTGGATAGGAATTCGATTCGAATCGCCGTCTCTCCCGGTTAGTGAGAACTTGACAGAGCAGCGGCAAACGTAGCATTCACTAAATAACTAGGTTCATGATAATGATGATAGCAAGAAGAACATGATGGAATTGATATGGTTATTATTGTTTGGAATAATCAAGTGATGTGTTGTAGTACAGGTGCTAATCTAGTGGTAGGCTGATGATAAATAAATCTGATGCTCTTAAAATGACTTAGTGGTAAGTTAAGCTTTTGGCAAAAAGGTGAGTCAACCAGCTCCACTTAAAATTCAGCCTTGCATGATCCCTGGTGTCTTTTATGTTTTACTAGACGGGTAAGTCTAGCTGAGTACATCCTCGTACTCAGGGTTTATTCCCACCTGTTGCAGATGACATCTTCTATGACGGTTTCTGCAAGACCTGTCTCCATCCCGCTGGGGATGAGGACTAACCGTTGGGCACGGTTCTCTAATCTTCTCGTCTATGATGCTTTTGGAAGGATGACCTAGACTCTGGCAGTAACAAACTTGTGAACTGAACTTTGAACGAGTGTGTGTACTTATTTTGCTTCCGCTACTTCGAAAAAGTGTTGTAATAACTTAACACTCCGATGTGGTGCCGCTTCGACGGCAATGAATGACTATGTAACATTCGTTGTGTTTATGTTGAACTATTACGATCTTGGTTTGTTGCGAGTTGGTTTGAAGTCCTTCGTGATTTCGATTGACTACCGGGATTATATGGGCTCAAGTTTAGAAACTTGATTGTTTAGCGATCGTTTCTGCACTTGAACTCTTATAATTTGGTCGGTTCTGTGACAACGCCACTCGATCCTAACACGTATGCAAAGTTAGATCGCTCAAGTGGCACTAGATGACCGATATGCAAACAAGTTTGCCCCTCTTGATAGTACGGCCATCTATCCTAAATCCGGTCATAAACTTCTCTACACACCTATGACCGGTGAAATGGAAATGCCCTAGGTTATACCATTGCCTTGCGCATTCCATTCCATCTCCTCCAATGTTGATGCAACACATGCACCAACCAATCACCAAATGATATGATCCACATCATATCATCACGTGACCGTATTGGTTCATCGATCTTGATCTCACTTGCTCTTCACCGTTGCCTCGGTCCATCGGCGCCAAGTATTGCTCAAGCTTCACCGTCACACGCGGTCCCTCGCTTCAAAAGCCTCCGACTTGCCCTTCACTCTTGCAGCCGGTCCATCGAGCCAAGCCTCATCTTGATCTTCTCCACCTTGGTCACATGACTCCATGTCATGTCTCATATGCAATGAGCTCCTCCATCATTACATCATCACCTGTGGACTAATCTCCTGTGTATCTCACATAAACACTATTAGTCCACCTAAGTTGTCACTCAATTACGAAAACCAAACAAGGACCTTTCACCCCCGATTTTCCACCCATTTTGTTACGAAACAAATTTAGAGATGTAGGAGGATCAAATTAGTAGAAAGGAATAAATTGAACTATGTTTAACTCAGCAAGACTTTTATTAGGTTCTAGAAAGATCTTAAGACGTTGTCCATTTACCTTGAATAACGTACCTTCATCGTTTTGAAGAGTCACTGCTCCATGTGATGAAGAGCTAATCACCGTAAATCATCCTTCCCACTTACTTCGTAGCTTCCCATGTTTGAATAGCTTGACCCTAGAATTAAAAAGTAATACCTTGTCTCCAGGAGTGAAGTTCTTCGTCTTAATCCTCTTGTCATACTATCTTTTAGTCTTCTCCTTGTACATCTTGGTGTTGTGATAAGCTTTCTCATGCCATTCATCAAGATCTGAGAGTTGCATTTGTCTTTTGACTCCAGCTGCTTCAAGATCCATATTCCATCTCTTAATTGCCTAGTGAGCTTTCAATTCTAGCTCAACAGGCAAGTGGCATGTCTTCCCGTAGACGAGATGATATGGAGACATCCCTAATGGTGTTTTGTAAAGCCATCTGCTAGGCCCACAATGCATCGGGTATTTTGTCCTTCCACCTAGTTCCCATTTTGTTGATTGTCTTTTGTAGAATATTCTTGATTTGCTTATTTGATGTTTCTACTTCGCCACTTGTCTGAGGATGATAAGGAGTAGCGATGTTGTGACGGATCCCATGTTGCTATAGATACTTGTGAAAGCTCTTATCAATGAAGTGAGTGCCTCCATCACTAATCGCCATCCTTGGAATTCTAAATCTTGGTAATATTATCTCATGAAACATCTTTTTGGAATTCTTGGAATCAAAGTTTCTGCATGGCATTGCTTCGACCCATTTCGAAGCATAGTCGACTGCCACTAGAATGTACTCATAATTCTTGGATTTTTGAAATGGACTCATGTAATCAATTCCCCAACAGTCAAAGAATTCAATTTGGAGATTGTTAACCAGTGGCATGGGATCTCTTGAATTGATGTTGCCATGTTTCTGACATGCTGCACATCTCTGAATAAATTCCTTAGTGTCCTCATACATGGTTGGCCAAAAAAATCCACTTTGCCAAATTTTTGAATGTGTATGGAATGCTCCATAGTGTCCTCCTTAGGGTGATGAATAGCATCTTTTGATGATCTTGATTCCTTCTTCAGTTGGTACACATCTTCTGAGTAGCCTGTCTAAGCAAATCCTGAAGAGGTACGGATCATCCCATAGGTGAACACAAGTCTCATAGATGAGCTTCCTCTTATCTTCTCTTGATAGTACGTACCCTATAACTATAAAAATGACAATATCTGCATACCAGGGGTCAGACCTAGAGACAAGATAAAGCATATCATCCCTAAGTGAATATTAATGGGCAAATCCTGTGAGTTCTCAATCTGCATTCTTGACAAGTGATCAGCATCAGAATATTCTACTCCCTTTTTATTTTTTATTTCTAAGTCAAATTCTTGGAGCAGCAAAATCCATCGTATCAAGCGAGGTTTAGTGTCATTCTTAGTGAGCAGGTATTTAGGAGCAGCATGTCAGTGTAAACAATAACTTTAGCTCCTACTAAGTTAGATCTAAACTTATCAATAGCAAAAACTATAGCTAGGAGCTCTTTTTAAGTTGTGGCATAATTAAGCTGGGGTCCTAACAGAGTTTTACTAGCATAAGCAATTGCATGATGTTTCTTATCTTTACTTTGCCCTAGCACAGCACCTATTGCATAATCATTTGCATCACACATGATCTCAAAAGACAAAGACCAATCAGGGGGTTAAATGATTGGTGTAGAAATGAGTGCTTTTTTCAAAGTTTCAAAAGCTTTAAGACAAGCATCATCAAAATCAAAGGGAACATCCTTGGCTAATAGATTAGTAAGCGATCTAGCAATATGTGAAAAATATTTTATAAATTGGCGATAAAAACTAGCATGACCAAAAAAACTTCATATCCCTTTAATATTTATAGGTGGAGGTAGTTGTTCAATAACCTCTATCTTAGCTCTGTCCACCTCGATTCCTCGTTCAAAAATTAGATGCCCTAACATTATACCTTCCCTAACCATGAAATGGCATTTTTCCCAATTAAGGACTAAGTGCTTTTCCTCACGTCTTTGCAAAACTTTATCTAAATTTTCAAGACAATCATCAAAAGTTTTTCCATAGATGGTGAAATCATCCATGAAAACTTCCATGATTTCCTCAATCATGTCCAAAAATATAGACATCATTCATCTTTGAAAAGAAACAGGGGCATTACATAATCCAAAAGACATTCTATGATAGACATAGGTCCCATATGGACATGTAAACATGGTTTTTTTATCATTCGGATGAATTAGAATTTGATGATATCCAGAATATCCATCAAGAAAATAAAAGGAGTGGTTTACCAACCGCTCTAACATCTCATCAATGAAAGGCAACGGAAATTGATCTTTCTTTGTTGCCTTGTTAAGTTTTCTGTAATCAATACACATTCACCATCCAGTGATAGTTCTTTGTGGAATTAACTCGTTCTTTTCATTTCTAACAACTATCATGCCTCCGTTCTTAGGCACAACTTGCACAGGGCTTACTCACACACTATGTGGCACAGGATAAATAATCCAAGCATGCAACAGTTTTAGAACCTCTTTCTTCACCACTTCCCTCATCACATTGTTTAGCCTACATTGGGGCTCTCTAGAAGGTAAAACATTGGGATCTATAAGAATATGATGTGTGCAAAGGGCAGGGTTAATTCCTTTGAGATCTTGGAGTGAATAGCCAAAAGTTGACCTATGTTTCTCTAAGATAGTGATTAAGCGAAATGTTTCTTCTAGGGAAAGTTCATCGCTTATGATCATGGGAGTGTTTGGGTCATCGTTATGGAAGACATAACAAAGACTAGAAGGTAATGGCTTTAACTAAATGGGAGGTTTAAGAGGTTCTTCAAAAGGATCTAAAGGTTGTAATGGTTGATCATCTTCTTCTTTTATGAAAAACTGGGCATCATCTTCTAGATTGGGTTCTATAAAAGATTCTAAAGATGCTACCTTGACCTCATTCATTGGGTCTGGCTCTAGACAGGGTTCACTCTCAGTGTTTAAAGAACGAGAGATGGATATTGGAAGAGACAAATATTCAATTTCCCTGTTTGTCCTTCATGAATAAGCCTTCAATTGGTTGGCCTATCAATAGGTCGAACTCAATGATGTCAAAGATATAAAAACTCAAATTCACGAGAGTTTCATTTACCATGATAGGTAGGACATATAGAATTCCTAAACTAGGAAGAATATGTCCTCAAGAGTTTTTTAGAAATTCTATTATTGGGGTTAATGGTATGTGTCCCAATAAATCATGAGCAAAAGATGCAGACATGATATTAACGCCCACAACTGGATTATATAGGGCATCAAAAGGGTCTTCATGAATTTGGCAATAGATGGAGGTAGAGGGTGAATCTAAACAAATCACATTAGAGGAAGACTCTAACTCTTCTAACCATTCGTGGCTTATCATAGAGACTAACTCTTTCATAGCCTGTTGATAGAAAGCTTGATCAGTCATATCTAAGGGTTTTCTTATAAAATTAGAATTCTGAGGGTTTTCTATCGTATGATATTTCGAGGTATCACCAAATTCAGTGAAATATTTGTCCTCAAAATTAAAAATATCTAAAACTAGAGTCTCCTCCTCATCTGGTATTGAGATAGTTGAAGTTGATGGATTGGGTGGAATTTTTGGTTCAACTACTTGAGACTCTTTCTCTTCTAAGAACTCTATAGACTCAGCTTCAGGTGTGGATTGAGCAATTTTAAGTAGTAGCTCTCTTGCCGCAGGGGCAGATGTGTGCAGAAAAGATCCATTAGAAGCTAAGTTAAGAAAATAAGTTTTCTTATTCAAACCCATAAAGAAATGTGAAGAAACACAGGGTCTGGGATACTTAAAGATGGACCTGAACAGATAGATTGTCAAAACGTTCCTAGGCAGCAACTAGGGTTTCATTATCTTTTTGGGTAAATGATAAGATCTCTAAACACAGGCGAACGATCTTGGGAATAGAGAAGAAGTCTACACAAAAACTAGAACAAAGGGCTTCCCAACTCCCTTCCTTACTCGGTGTGGTTCTACTATACCAGTCTTTAGCTTTTCCTTCCAAAGAGAAAGGAAAAAATTTCCATCTAAGGGTTTCATTAGACATGACTTTAATATGAAGACATGTGTAGGTCTATTCGAACTCGTTAAGGTGAGTATAAGGATTTTTGTCTTCCTTGCCTGAAAAGAATTAGTTTTGGACCATCTGGATTAAGAATGGACGTAGCTCATAACCATCAGAAAGGATAGGCTTATCTGAAATTGGTGGCTCTAAACCTATGGTTTTGGGAAAATGGCAAAATCTGATAGGGGTGAAATCTGTTGAATCTTGGGGAGACTCTAAGACATCCATGAAGAAATAAAATAAAAATTAAAAAAATAAAAAAAAATAAAAGTATAATATAAGATTAAGCTAGACTCAAGATCAGCTAGCAACCGATCCCTAGCAATGGCGCTAGAAATGCTTATTGGTATTTGTTAATGCACACTAAGATCTATAATTATCCGCAAGCGCACAGATAAGATACCGATGTAGCACTTCACCAAGATGACCTAGCTTTAATATCGAACCCAAAGAAATGGATGGAGGGATCTTGATCTTGGCTTAATCCCTGAGCACAATCAAGGATGAGACTCATGAGGGTTGAGAGAGAGAACTAGGTGCTCTAATTCTACTTTTAGAGAGTTTTTGTACTTATTGATCTGCTAAAGAATTACTATGGAATGTCGCAAACATAGTATAAATCTACCATGTAACAAAAGGTCTCCTATGAATATCACCTACAGATGGGAGGTGGACTATATAAGACTCAACAAAGTTGTCACCTTCATGATCTACCACCGATCTGGACTATAGGGTGCATCTATGAGTCACCAGAGCCAAAGCACCACGCTTACACTATGAATTATATTTTAACCTAGTGCACTAGATCAAAATACTTAAATAAAACTCATAAACTAGAAGAACAATAAACTTACTGACTAATAGAAGTTGATGACTAAAGAAATCTCTGATCCAAGCTCCTAAAGAATTTGAATCTGTGGATACAAGCTGAAGAAGGAGCACTAACAGACTCGGAGCTTCTTCTAGATCTTCTACTTCTCTCTCTTCTAGTTCTTGTTCTAATACTAGATTTGAACCTAACTAGAGGTGTACTAGTCTACTTCTTGATTGGTAGGCTCTAGAGAGGTTCTAGGGACTCCTCTCTTGATCTTATCTGGAGATAATGAATTAAAGTCTTCAACATACCTCAGGGGGTCTGCTTTTGCTTATATAGACTGGTGGGATCAATCGTAGCGCTTAGATCAAACTGACTTAAAACAATGGTCAAGATGTGTTGTAGAGGTCGGTTGGAAACCATCGTGCGAAGCTAGATGACAGGTGGGACCCACCTGGGCTGGCTGGCCCCACTTGGTAGGCCGGCTGGCTTGGCTCAGGGCCAGGTCGACTTCTCCTTTGTTGGTGTCCTCTGGTGTCTTCTAGAACCTTTCCGTCAATTCTTGCAGAATTTCAACGTGATTTGATTTGGTTCCTTGACTCCTACTCTTCCTCATCTATTTCTAATTTAATCCCTGGAAAATCATAATTCACCAAAGCTGTGGAATTAGTTAGATTAGTTCCTAAAACTATTGCTTGGTGGGTGTCTTCTAGAGTGTTCCAAAGCGTATCCAATAAGGACTCTCTCATGGGACTTCAATTATAATGAATGATATATCCATTTTGATCATCTAGACAAGCTCTTCGCAATGGTATGCTCTAATTCATCATTTGAGATGCTTTTATGTATAAAATATCTAATATCTACAAAATAAGTGAAAACATCAAAACTCATGCAACTCATTAGGTTTAAATCAAATCAAAGGCACTTTGGTTCATTTTAATTAGCTCTTGGGCATTAGTTGACGGTTTATAATTGGAGTTAATTAATGTCAACATAGACCTCTCTGAGTAGCGTCTGGTGTGTGGATGTCATGTCCAATGCGATCTAACACGCGAGGCAGGCGAGCGTCAGACGCTCTACCACATCCAACGGGTAGGTGTTGGAGCGTTCGACATCCCCAAGTTTGCCCCTAACGGTTAGCCTTTGGGTGAAACATTATAAATAGAACTTTGCCGTGTTTAGGGGTCTCTCTCTCGCCATTCTGAATACTTGAGACATACTTTGAGCTAGAGAACACCCCCTCCGCTCATCTCCTTACTTGATTGCTAATCCTAGTGAGATTTAAATGCATTACTTTGAGAGTTGCATCTAATGGCACTTGATATTTAAATTTGCTATGGATTTCTTGTTACTCTTGGGTGTTTCCCGATGCCCTAGATGGATTGGAGCAGTGGAGGTTGTTTCGAGCCTCACCAAGTGATTGGAGATTATTTCCGGCCTCACCAAGTGATTTGTAAGGGGTTCTTGAGCCTTTCTCGTTGGAGATCGCAATTTGCTACTCTAGTGGATTGCTCGTGGCTTGGAGAATCTCCATTTTTGTGAGTAAATGTGCGGCACCTGCTGATTTGGCTTTGGATTGCCAATTAGCTCGTGATCTATTAAGTGGAGTGTATTACTAAAACGGGAACTAACTTGCCAGGAAGCAAGTGAACCTCGATAAAAATATTGTGTCACGTGTGTAAAAATGGTGGCACAGCCTCGACGCACGTTGGTCTGGTCGAGCAAGCACGGAGGCCTCAGTGAGTGGGCACGCCAAACCCACACGTGGCTTGGGCGAACGAAGGGCCCGAGTGGCCTCGGCGAGCTGGTGTGGTGGCGTGCAGAAGGTTGAGAGGCTGTCACATAAACCCCATGAGCCAGTGACTCATCCCACTTCTACAAAATCTCTTGACCAAAAGTAGAACTAAAATGAACCCATCCTCCTAAACCAAACATGACGACATGTCTTCCCTCCATTCCAAAAATCTGGGCATGACCTACCGCATGCTAAGGTCCTGTTTGAAATAGAAAAAGTCTACATAATCCCCCAAATTATATAGGGTGGAACACTTCATCCCCAAACTATAAAACTAGATATTCTATTCCCTAAACTTTCAAAACTGGTCAAATAATTCCCTCGAGTGGTTTTAGAGGGTGGTTTTGTCTTTTTTTTATTTATTTTTTCTAAACCTTTGAAAAATCATAATAAATCATAGAAAGGTTCAATTTTGTTGGACTTCTGATGAGTAGATCTACACAGTGAATATATAATATGGTATACTTTAGTACAAAGTTTTTGTTGTAGCTTTAAATCTATATTTTTCTGTAATTAATTTGAATAATTCATATATGTAGTTCCTATGGTCCAATTGTGTTAAAATTTTTATGGTGTGTTCAATATTGTATGCTTGAACTATGGTAAAAATTTCATACTCATTGGATCACGTATAACTTAGTTATAGATAAGGCATAGATTTAACAAGAATAAAGCTAAATAAATCTATAACTAAGTTATACATGATCCAATGGGTACAAAACTTGTACCATAGTTCAAGCATACAATAATGAATCCACCATAAAAATTACCACAATTGGACCATAGTAACTACATATATGAACTATTCTTATTAATTATAGAAAAACATAGATTTAAAGCTTCAACAAAAACTTTGTACTAATATATACCATATTATATATTCATTGTGTAGATCTACACATAAGGAGTCCAAAAAAAATTGAATTTTTTTTTATGATTTTTTTGTGATTTATTATGACTTTTCAAAGATTCAACGGAAATAAATAAAAAAGAAAAAGACAAAACTACCCTCTAAAACCACTCTAGGGGGTTATTTGACCGGTTTTGAAAGTTCAGGGGTAGAATAGCCGGTTTTATTGTTTGGGGATGAAGTATTCTAGTCTAGATAGTTTGAGAGGTTATGTAGACTTTTTCCTGTTTGAAATGGAGGGTTTAAAGGAAAAGTAGAGGAATTGAATCCAAAGGAATGGTTTAGAGAATTGTTGTTTGGAATGGAGGAATGAGTCCCTATGTTCCAAAGGAAAGGAAAGCTCTTCTTCACCAAATGGAGGAGATAAAACATCCACTGTGAGCTCTAGTTTTCGTGTATACCCGAGGCACAAACAGAGAAGAAGCAATTAGCTGGCTCTAAGATCCTATGTAATTAAAATTTGACGTTGTAATGACAAATATAGAATAATAAAACAAGTATTCACTCTTTTAATCACACCTCATGTTTTGACAATCCTTTGTCATAATTCTTGCGTTCCAAACACCTCTATCTATATCTCTGTTTTTCCACAACACCTACACCTCAATCCTATATTTTATTTCTTTCCTCTGTTTTGTATTCCTTTGTTCCAAACAGGCCCTAACAGTCTAACATTGCCTGCTTCTTGCAGGTCGACAGTCACGGATAGTGTACTCTTACTAAAAGCAATTTCTCAAATAGTGGATACAGGACAATACACATGTTCTAGGAATTGAAAAGTCTGGAAACAAGAAGTCACATATGCCATTTATCTTTGGTCATAGTACAAAGGCTAATGACCAAGTAAAAGCTACGTAGTCACCACAGATTATGTCAATTCATGCTTCCTTTGAGTACATTGGACTGCATTCATAAAAGAAAAAAAAAATGGGGGGAACACAAAGGTCATATCAAGAAGCCAGGAAATACAAAAGGCATGCATCCATCTATGTACTTCATGTTCTCTATTACAAATCATATCAGAGAGAACGTCAAGGATAAGCAGACAAGTTTTCTGCTCCTACTGTTCTGGATGACATTTTTTGTTACATTGACAGACAGCATAAACAACCTACTACAAGAAGCTAATCACTACTGGAAGCAACAATACAGGACACCACACAGACCATACTCACAAAAAAAACACCGAATTGACCCAGTGTGATCTAGGCATCTTGCTGCTGCATACCCATGTGTGCCTCCATCAACCAAACCGACACTTGCTAACAACCAACCATAATCCAACAAGTTTCTACCTTTACTACATTGCGCTTTCGTACTTTTCACTAAGATGAGAAACTAAAGGACTGTTAGCAGTATACAAGATCAATTTGCAATCTACATAATTTGCTCTGCAGCCACAGCCAACCATAATCATGAGAAGTAGTAATCAACAACCCAAAAATGGAATTTCCACTCCAACGCAGCTAAGCTCATTCAGCAATAGGAACATCATTCCCGTCGAAATATGCATGCATTTGAATGTTTCCATGATCAATCTGTTATTCACTCAGTTGAGGCCACAACAACACCACGTCAGGACCATTCCTGGTACCACCCCTTACGGCCTTACCCAACCCAGGTTGACTACCGGCCCCAGATCATTCACTCTTGGTATCAACTTTATCTAAGTAGTAACCAAGCAAACTAACCTCTAGTCTTCAAACATCTCTGGAATTAGGATGGCACATGCTGCTAAACTAGAGAGAAGGCACTGCTAGTCTGATAATATACAGGGAAACCAATCCTGTATAGCTGTTTCATCTTACTGAAACACCCAATTAAATGCTAGGAGATCCCACTTAGGTAAAGAATTAAATGTGGTTCATTGGGGGAATGGGGGTGCCACATGCATTGAGCTAAATATGGCAAATCAAGGACATACTCCAAATCAATTCAGCTGATTCAGACCTGCTACTTGACAGAAAGTATAGCAGATGGTATACTACTAACTGGTATGAAAAATACTTGAATAGTATATGTCTAAGACAAGCAAATGTTTTGTGTGGCTTTAGAAATTGAAAATGAAATAAACTCAGTGACACCACTTCAAAATGATAAGTGCTAATCGAAACCAAAGGTCAGCAGCAAAGTATAAGAGCTACTGCTTAAGTAGCACAGATCCTATCTACAGATGGCTGCATTGATTCATCATTCAGTTGAGCTCAATTAGTTTAACAAGAAAAGGAAAATAAGACAAAGGGACATGTGCAAAATCAACCCCACTTATTCACTTCACTTCTCCCTTTCTTACAACTAAAAAGTGTACAAAAGAGAGTTTCAAGAGCAAGCAGTTAAGATACCTGTTGCTCTGCCTGGATGTTTTACATTGATCAACAGCTTATAACAACAAAAACAACCAGCAGTAGCAAGCTAGTGACAGCTATAAGGACACAACAATAGAGGTGTCTAACCTCAAAATCACATTGCCAAATTGGCCAGTGTCATTTCAGATGCATATATACTTCCATCAACCAAAAAAACAAAAATCAACTACAAACCCCACAGGTTTCTAGCTTAAATTTTCACACTTTTCACCAACACACAAAAGAGAAGGACAACTTGTATTATAGGATCAATTTCAAATCTACATAATTTACTCTGCACCTACAATCAGGACAAGTAGTAATCAATCACCTGTCATGGAATTCCAGCTCCCAACCAGCCAGATGGCTACGCTGGCAATAGAAACCGTGTTCCCATCAAAATGTGCATGCACAATGCTAGGGAGATGGTAAAGATGGCCATGGACTTGGCGCCAAGGTACTTGACAGCAACGAGCCCCCTCTCGGCGACTTCATCACGGGCGATGACAATGCTCTTCCTGGCCCCATCAGACATCCGCTGCGCTAGGAAGTCAAGGAATGACCGGACCGTCTCTGCAGTGACCCTGCCTGTGACGTCCAGTACAAATCTCCTGTTGCTCGGAGCGGCCAGCGTGCTTGAAACCTTCTGGATCACGCAGTTGCTGCTGTCTGAATCGTCCACCACACGCTCCATTGCTGCTGCCTCAGTGCGAGCATCGGAGGCCTCCTTGGCGAGCTGCCGCGACGTCCTGAGGAAGGTTTCGACAGCACCGTTGCAGACAGAGACAGCCAGGTCCTTGACCTTGGCCTCGTGCCTTGGGTCAGAGAGGCCAGCGAGCAGCTGGCTGTTGGTGCGCACTGCGGCGGTGCGGTCGAGGTAGGCCGCTACGGCGGTGCTGACGAAGACTCGGACGAGGTCCGCGGCAGCCTCCTTCCCCGTGGCGCTGCAGAGCGCAGCCAGCCACCGGGGCTCCTCGCGGTCGCCGGCGTCCGCCGTGCGGGCGTCGCAGGAGGACAAAACGAGGTTCCTCGCGAAGCTTCCGACGACAGCGGAGGCGAATCCGGCGCCCTCGGGGGAGAGGAGGCGATCCAAGATCCGATCTTGGAGCGGGGTTTGGGGGTTTTGCTGCTGCTGTTGATGTAATTGGCGCTGGTGAGAGATGGCGCGGAGGACGCCGGAGGCGAGGGACTCGGAGAGGGAAGACGCAGCAGAGGAGACGGGTTCGGAAGCGGCGAGCTTGGAAAGCTGGAGGAGGCTTCGTGGGACCTGGTCGGAGTCGGAGCGGAGGAATTCGGCGAGGTCGGAACCGACCTGGGACACGGCGTCGGCAAGGGAGAGGGCGGCGACGATGCGGCGGCGGTGGTGGCGGTAGAGGCGGTAGAGGCCGTACCCGGCGGTGGCCGCCGCAGCGGCCAGGAGGAGTCGGCGAGCGCGGCGACGGCGGGAGCAGAGGCAGGCGGCGGCAAGTGAGTCCATCGAGGTGAGGGACTGAGACAGGGAAGACGACGGCGCCGGAGGAGGGCGCGAGCTCAGGAGTGGAATTGAGGTGGGTTATCTCGCTGGCTTTCCTCGACACCTTCCCTCCATGACTCCCGCCGCGCCCCCGCACCGGCAGAGGTGGAAGCGGAGGAGGAGATCGAATCGGACTATCGGAGGCTCAGCCCGGGTATGACCGTACGAGTCGTGCCCCCGTCGTGCTGTTTCACTATAGTTGTGAATGAAAGAGCCTCCTCGTCCTAATATTGCTACAAGCCACCGCGTTTTGACCACAGTCGATCTTTCTCGTTGTTTGCCTGATCGGCTGATCATCGTCGTAGTAGGACTAGGATTGCACACTTTTTTTCAACACAAAAAATATCCTACTTCATCAGCGTCTTACCCTATCCTATCATCCCTTTTTTATCTAGTTGTTCTGGCATTATCAAATTTCGATTTTATGATCCAACATTATAAACATCTTAGAGTGTGATCAGTTCATTTTATTTGGCCTGGCCAGGCTCACGAGGTGCAGCTTCTAGATGATTGGTTGTCTTGATCTAGGTTTGGGACTTGCAAAAGGCCTCAGCTAGCTTGGCTCGCAGGATGTGAACAATTCTGCTTGATATTTTTTATTTGTTATTTATTGTAGTTTGTCAACTCCTAAAACAATATATAAGTAGAAAAAAAAGTCATCTTCAAATATTTGGCATAATTGACTTAGTAAAAACCAAAATTATCGACTCAACCGTATTTGCCGCGACTTTTCTTCCACACCGTATCTGGTCCCGCGCTTTTGGTCGCACGCGTTTCTTCTTTGCGGCATTTTCTCATCGCCGCACCGCCGGTTCGTGAGCATCTAGGTTGCCACCGTTTCCTAGTACTTGTATGTGAGACGCTGCAGGTCGTCATCGAAGGCTTCCTGCCATAGAGTCCTTCGTCCTGCTGCCGTGGACTGCAGGTTGTCATCGATCTCCAAGGTTTGTCACCACGCACGAAGAGTCCCTCACGCGCGGGAGTAGCGCGGGAGAAGCGCTCGATCGGCGTTTGCCAAGCGGTCTGTGGCCTTGTATTTATGCCAAGTTTTCTCTCTCAATTGCCAAGTTGCCCAAATTGCAAAACACAAATGCAAAACTATTGGATACCTCTTTTCGATAATTTTAACAAATTACAAAAATATAAACCCCAAAAGAAAAACTAAAGATGCTCTTACCATGGCCTAACTCTAGCGATATGTAATGTGGTAAAAACAAAAACTTCGCCTCTGCATTAGCGAGATGGTGGGAATCTAAGAACTGACCAACCATTGAGTGTTCTTGGAATCTTGGTCAACCAGGATACAAATAGAAGCCAAAAAAATCATCCTTGCAAGCACAAATCTTAGCCAACGGGAGGCTTAGCTCCCATGTGCTAGCCAAGCTAGTTTCATATGGAAACCCAGCACGCCATGGTACAAAGTGAAATGTTGTCACGATACGCATAGAACAAGCACCATCAGACTCACGGGCTAATATGATGCTCACAACATTAACGACCTCAATGGTACTTGATGCAACGTCACCTTCACATTGGTACTAAGTAATTGTGCTACGACAAAAAGCAATGCCTTTGCGCATGATATAATTAGATATTATTGTTGTTTACATCTCCTTCTGCTTTACACTATTAGCATAGTTGTTTCTTTCATCAATGTGGTCATCCTTGAGTTTGTAGTTGGTGCATGTGCACAATTATTTTATAGTTCATATAATGATTCTTCATTCTTGGCTCTAAAATTCTTGGACAATTCTTCGCCGATTCTATTTCTAAATTTTGAAGCATATGACCATAGAGTAATTATATTTATGATTCAATATGCTTCTTATCAGTTATTGGTTGCTCATTAGCAACGAGCATGTCATTCAAATTCAACCCTGGGTTCGTACCATGTAGTACAAGATAGCAAACAAATGAGATACAATCTAAACTGTCATGCCATGAAAATAGATAAAAGCACGATCTAATTTAAAATTAATATAACTTCATACCATTTCTTTTGCAAAAATCAACAGAAACAGAAAGATCACATAGACACATATAGGCTATGAACAACTACTGTTAGATTAGGGCAGCAAATCTTAATATTGAAATGTCACTACATATGTTTCACTATATCGACATGTGTGATGTCTACCATTAAAACAAAATAGCTAGGTGAAAATGTGACCACTTATATGCTAAGTCAGAGACTAGAATCCAGAAGGAAATTTACTATATTTTGGGTCTGTTTAGATGTGTGGCGGTTGCAAAAAACCTCCACGGTAAATACAAAATGCCTACTATGTTTAAGTTTTTCTGTAGTAGTGTACACATATCTAGTTACTAGTTGACCCTAAAAAATAGCCTAAATTAGCTGACGTTGGCTAACTGGTTGTTTAACAACTAGTTGAAGGCTTTATTTAAAAATTAGCCCACCTATTAGCACTCATGTGTGGATGTGCTAAGACTAAATTTGAATAATTTTTAGCTAGGTAACCATTAACCTTAGGTACCCATGTCCTAAACCTGTATCAAACTAAATTATGACCATTCCACATTTGCTTCTATATTCCATTCCATATAGATGATGTGTATGTATAAACCTATGAAGCCAGAAGGCTCATATTTAATTTTGGAGGACCACTAATCTTTATAAAATACATGTTATGTCAGGGAGATTTATATTTTTACCATTATAAAGAACGTCACTCATCCGAATATCATCCTTAAAATATCACTTACAAATTTACCAGATGGAAGAGAAGAAATCTTACATGTTTACCAAAAACATACGTTTTTGCGTGAGTGGCATGCCAGGTCACAATGCCAGCATGGAGACATCTTGTGAAAAGACAAAGCTGCCCCTGCCCTCAACACCGGATTTCTCTCCCGACAGCTGCGACCCATGCCTCCTCTCACTGCTAGGTGGGCCCGACTCGTCATCTTCGTCGACAACCTCTAGCACACCACGATCAAAGCTAGGCCGATTCAACTAGCGGTGAGCGGTAGTGGAGGAGCAAGCTGAGGCCCGCACACATCAGACGTGGGGCTTGGCTTAGTTGGCGGCTATCTGTGGCGGCCTAGCCATCCACGAGAGTGGTGGTGATGCCGGACCTCAACATGTACAACCCTGGCCATGGCGCGGGCGAGCTCCGACTCCATTGGCTTGGCCTCGGTCTCGCCCTTAGGCCTCAACCACTCCCTCGCCCTTTGTCCATGAGCACGGTCGCGAATGCCATGGTCCAACAGGGAGCTTGTGCCGCTACAACTTGTGCCGCACTGTTCGAACGCCATGGTCGAGCAGGGAGCTCTTACTTGTGAATCTGAGCAGATAGACGGCTGTGGCGGGTCCTTGCGGCACCAAAGGAGGAGGCTGGGAGGCAAGAGGTGTTGTGTATGCGGAGATCAACGAGCTCGACCTCGAATCAGCAATGGCGTGCGGCGATAGTCTCCTCTGCAACATAGGATGTCGTGCACTCACTCTAAGCTTCTCTCTGCTCTTGCTGAAGACATACGCCGTGCGCCAATAGAGCACGCCACTATTCTACTTCCTCTGTCGCTCGGCAGCCATGGATGGGGTGACCGGCTCCAATCTAGGTTCTGGAGGTAGGAGACGAAGATGACAAGTGGGCCCCATCTGACAGTGAGTAGAGTTATGGACCCAACTGTTGGAGAGGGAGAGAAAGAAGCAAGGCAGGGGCAGCTTTGTCTTTTCACAAGATGTATTTCTTCTCTCCTATCTGGTAAATTTGTAAGTGATATTTTAAAAATGATATTCGGATGAGTGATGCTTTTTATAATGGTAAAAATATAAATCTCCCGTTATGTCACGGTAGGACAAGTCAGTCAATATTATTGTTTTTTATGTGTAACTTGGTAGAGTGCCGGGTGGCGTTGCTGTGTATATCTACCAATTCCAGTCGGAGCTAAGTAGATGTGTGAAGACACTAAAGACCGACCTTGACTGCAGCGTCAATGACAAGCCGGCCCCACAAGGACGCAGGACCACCTGCATGGAGCAGAAATAACAGAGGGAATGGAGAGAACAGAGAAGGGCCGAGCGCGACTCACACCAGAAATTGCCGCGCAACAAATGCCGTCGCGTTTTTTCGTTGTCGTATGAACGGGACCCACAACTCCATGGCGTGGGATACGGATTCTCCGCTTCGTTGGAGGAGTGCTGGGCCCGCTCGTCAGTCAGTCAAACTAGCCACGGTTCTGGTGCAGCGTAGCTGGTGTTGTGCATACGCTTCTCTAGTTCTGATGTCATCACAATTCACACGGGCTCTGAACTAGTTCGTGGAAATATCTCAACGAAAATCAGACACAAAATATCCGTTGCTTTCTCCTAAAACAGAAGTAAGGGTCTGTTTAGATTGGAGATGAAAAATTTTTGGGTGTCACATCGGATATGTCGGAAGAATGTCGGGAGAGATTTTTAGAAACTCATAAAAAACAAATTACATAGCTCGTCAGGAAACTGGAAGACAAATCTATTAAGCATAATTAATCTATCATTAGCACATGTGGGTTACTGTACCACTTAAGGCTAATTATAGACTAACTAGGCTTAAAAGATTGGTCTCGCGATTTTTAACCAAACTGTGTAATTAGTTTATTTTTTTATCTTCATTTAATGTTCCATGCATGTGTCTAAAGATTCGATGTGATGGATGAAAATTTTTTAGGTGGGAAACTAAACAGGGCCTAAGAGAAGTAGATTGGCGAGCAAATTAATGAAGTTGGGGATCGTCCTCTCATCTTAGTTGATTTGTTTTTCTCACGTTGCAATTGTAGAGATATACTCCCTCCATTCCAAATTATAAATTATTTTAAAAATTTTGAAGAGTCAAAATATCTCAAATTTAATCAGATTTTTTATATAATAAAGTAATAATATTTATGGTACCAACTAGGTATCACTAGGTTCTTCATTAATTAAAATTTCATACTATATCTATTTGATGTCATAATTTTTTTAAAAAATTTCTATGATTTTAGTCAAACTTGTTAATAGAGTTTAAGATAAAAAAAAACTTTTTTACTAGTGAAGTGGATTCGTGTCAAACGAGATCTAAAATAAAAAGAAAATACAAAATATCCAACCGAGTGAAGCCTTGATGAGGAGTGGGTGCAACCAGGTCTGCTAGCCATCAAAAGCTACTTAATCCTATGAAATTTCACCTTTAGTCTTTAGTCACCAGTTAAAACATCTTTTTTCTCAGCAGATATTGCACGGTGAAAGGTCCAAATGGCTAGAGGGGGGTGAATAGCCTATTTAAATTTTCTACAAACTTCAACTAGACAAGTTGATTAGTAAAACAAAAGGCGAAGCTATTCTAGCACTAGCACAACTAAGCTATGCAAGCCACCTACACAAGTCTAGCAAGAAAGCTAAACACTAGTTACAACAAGAAAGCACAACTAGAAGCTTGCTACACTCCTAAACAAGAAGACTAAACTAAACAAACTAAACAACTAGCAAGGCATACAAGTAAGTAAGGAGTGAAGAGTGATTGTTATACCAACGCTGTAGAGTAGAGATAAGCATTAAATATAGACAAAAATAAAAACTATTTGCACAGTTTGCTTGGAATTTACGAGACAAATCTTTTGAACCTAGTTAGTCTATGATTAGATAATAAATGTCAAATATAAATAAAAGTGTTATAGTAGTCAAAGCCAAAAATTTTTTGTGAACTAAACAAGGTCTAAAGTTGAAGAGGTAATGTGGACTTTTCCAAAGAGATCACTGGACAAGTTTTAGGGCTTGTTTAGATTCGAAAAGTTTTTGAATTTTAATACTGTAGCACTTTCGTTTTTATTTGATAAATATTTTCCAATCATGAGTAACTAGGCTTAAAAGATTCGTCTCGCGGTTTACAGACAAACTGTGTAATTAGTTTTTATTTTTATCTATATTTAATGCTCTATGCATATGCCGTAAGATTCGATGTGACGAGAAATCTTGAAAAGTTTTTGGTTTTTGGGTTGAACTAAACAATGCCTTAATGTTTGGCCCAAGATGCTGTTATTGGGATATGCTCTCTGGGCCTATGCAATCCAACGGGCCTTATTGACGCCAGTGCCAGCCTACTGGGCCTTATTCTTCGTCTGATCGGACTTTCTTCTTCCCACAGCTTTTGCAGCCTGGCCAACCTCGTTTCAAGCCACGTATGTACGCCGTGCCGTGCCGTGCTGTGCAGGAGAGCAGGGGATCCCGGAGAGCAGAGCGAGGAGGCGTGCGGGCGAGTGCGGCTGCCTGCTTTGCTTCCGACGCGCGTGCCCTCGGAATCGGTTGGATTCCCCACCCAATTCCCGTCGCCATGGCCGCGCCGCCTTCTCCTTCGTCCCCCTCCTCGTCTGGCGAGGTCGCCGCCCACAGATTCGGCGGCACCATGGATGCATCATCATCGCCCTCAAGGTATGTGCGCGATGTGAACCCCTCCTTAATGGTCTTCCTTCCTCTTAAGTAATCAGGATGGGGATCAGTGGATGGGGCACTCCAGTCTCCACGCCACGACTGCGGGGAGAGAGAAGCAGCGAGGGAGTGGAATTGCGGAAACCAAAATTAGCCTATCACAAGCATTGTACTGTGGTTTGTGGAGATGGGTTATTTTTAGCCTATGATCCGATTCGTTCCTTCCTTGTACTACATAGTTGCGAATTCTCATCAAACCTGGTTCAGAGGGCTGAATAGGAGCAACCATTCCATGGAATCAACGGCCCCAAACAAACAAACATGAACAACTAAGCTTGCTAAATTTCACGCCTATTGATGATTGCCTTCAGTTGCTGCTGCTGTTTCATTTTTTTATTTGACTTTATACTACAATGGTTTCGAAATTGCTTGGATTACTATACACTCTGTGGTGGCTGGTGGGTCCTCCTCTCTACTCCAACCCAACATTCATGCATATGCTTTTGGCCCCAAATTCTGGCATTACCATGTATAATTAGTAAATCTACTGTTTGGCTATATGAAGATGGAAATTGAAATAACCTATGTGCCCCATGTACTTCTGCACACCTTTTGTGACATGCACAAGTTAATCTGTTCTACAAATCTGTTACAGTCTAACAGTCATCTAAGTCGTTTATCCACCTTGAGTAATTGCTTAGGTTCATGCCCTGTTTATAGATTTTTCATTCTCTTGAATTATGGAGCAGGTTTAGCAAGCTACCCTATGATAAACAAGAAAAGTTGTTTAAGCAATTTTCTCTCTTCTGCATGCTCTTTTTTCAGGACAGAGTTGTTGACCATGGTGAAGAAGCACTCACATTTGATTGGGTGGACAATTGTTGATGCTGAGGATGATGCATCAGATGTAGGAATGGATGATAAATTCTGGCATGAAATGCTCGATCTATTCTTTGTGCGTGGCAGGCAACCAAAAAGAAGTGAAGATGACGACCTCGTCTTCTTTGTTAATAACATGGTAGGTACTCATTATGGTTCCTGCTGATTTAGTCCTCATTCTTGCTTAATAGGTCAATGTTCTTTGAAAATCCACTCTCTTCTTGTCATCTTGATATTACTTGGTTTTGATGCAGAAATTGCATGGTTATGGTTTTAATGATAACATGGAAGATCCGCCTCCCTTTTTTGTACGGAGATGGGCTCCCACGGTAAATGAAGAAATACCTGGTCTACATTACTTCAGATCTCCTGAGACCTAATGCTTATGGCTTCGTTGAAATAGATTCAAGAAAAAATATTTCATGTTTCTTGCTTTTCATTTGTTTTTTAGTGGCATTTGTATGTGAGTTCATTTCATTGGGTACTATGAAAAGGTGTGCCTCATTGTTCCTCTGAATGTTTTTTCCCTGACTCAAAGTTTCAGAGCATACACCATCCTTATTTGTTTTTAAGTTTACTTGAGTAATGCAGTGTTTTTCTTTGGTTTTCTTTCACTGACACAATAACTAGTGCTGATGATAAATGTGTACAATTATCCAGTGAAGTTAAGAATATGCACTGAAAAGTGGACTTATGGGCTTATGGCATGAATGTCCTTCTTAGATTTTTTCCTTAAAACTTATTGTGGAGTCCTATCTGAGTGAATGTCATCCAACTTCATGCATATACATCAGCACATGGAGATGCAGTATTGTAATTTTCATGTTTGTCAGATATCCTAGCCATTGTGCCTATTACATTTGTTTAACATATGGTTAGGTGTGAAATCTGTGATAACAAGTCATGTTCTTTTTGGGTTGATGTGATAGTTAACATCATCTATTTTATGTGAAGCAGCTTGAGAAGATCAGTATTAATACAGTGGAGGTTGATTGGGAACGTTCATTCTATTTGAATTTAATTGCTCACACGTCGTACACTGTCACTGTTGCAATATTTGGGTATGTTTCTGCAACAGTTTGGTAAAAAACTGCATGATTACTAGTAGTTATCCTGAATAATGTGCATACAATTCTATGTATGAACAAAGACAACTTTCATAATGATTTAATAAAGTAATTTCTTTGCTCTTACTTATAAATTGTAATGTAGCAGTTCTGATATGAACCACATACAGATGTCCATCCTCTTGTGTCTTGATTTCTCATCCTTTTTTTTTAAATTTGCACAGTTGCACATGATCGTTCTTTTGGGCCATGTAGGTTAGGGTAAAAGGTTTGCTTCTGTTCCAGGTAACAGGTTGAGGATTGGACCTGGCATAAATCATTAGCTTACTGAACAACTAGGATGATCAAAATTATTTTTATTCATGCGTTTGTCGTGGCATGCTAAAGGACTTGACGATCCTAGATTCTTGTAGCATCCATTGTCACAGAAAATTAGAATCAGTTGTGATACTTTTTTATCCATTATTGTTTGTGGATACTGTATAGTCACTTGTTGGATCTCACGAGCTACTTCCACAGCATTGGAGATCTTCGCAACCGTGCAGCGAAAAGCAAACAGCTGTCTCCAGTTTATAAGGTACAATAACAAAAAGTATTTTCCTTTAGTCATCAGTAATTCTTTCCTAGATGTGCACAGACTAAAACTAAAGTTGTTTGCTTCTTATGCTTTGTTTGAGACTTCTTATTTTCACTAATACATTTGAAAAATCATTTGATTCCAACTTTGCAATGACTGAAAGATACCTAAGTTAATTCTTTAAGAGATGCCTGCAAATAGTTTGATTTAGTTTGCCAAGTTATAGTATATGTGAACTAGGCATACCAGTTAAACTAAATATCAATCGTTAAGCGTAAGTACATAGAATTAACTGAGAAAGCACATACTTATTTCTGTACTTGAAACATGTTCCTCTATGATAGGAAGTTCTACAGTAACTGGTTGTTGCAGAGTACTCCTTCATAATTTAATTCCATTACCCTCTCCATTTCTCATTGCCCTTTGACTGCATGTTTCCTGTATTTTCTGCATGAAAAGGAAAGAATCAGAACTATCATATAGGGAAGATGCCCCACTTATATGGCTGACATGTAGTATTGATGTTGCATCAGAGGTATTGAGAGGCTTTTATGTTTGTATTAACTACCTTGTCTCATTCTCATTGAAATAGGTTACAAAAACTGTATACGCGTCCCCTAGCCGTGTAAATTTTCATCTTGACCGAAGGAAGGTAAGGGTTCTATTCTGCACCATTTTTGAAAGAGGCAGTCTTTTAAGTCCTAATAGGAGCTCATGCATATGTGGACAGGCTGTAGAAACAGTACCAGCATATCCCAACATCTTTTTCTCAGTAGACGACTTTGATGATACTTTTGATGCTGTGGTAAGGTTCTGTGCAATTATATCAAATTTGTAGTTGTACAACATAGTGTCCAGGTAACATGAATGTTGTAATTGTTAATGCGCATTCTCTGATGTTGCATGATTTCCTTTTTGTTGTTTTTCACCATGTTTGTACTTCCTGAAGTTGACCCTGTTGAGCACTGTATTCTTCTAATTTAAGCAGGTTTTGTCAGATCCTGAACACTGCTATTGTGTGATTCTCAATGCACATGATGGGGCAGCATTTCCTGAAGAAACTGAGTCCAAGAATCCTGTTTCAAATATACAGCCTGGAGTGAGCTGTGGGAGTGCCCAAGAAAAACCACCAAAGGTTCCTCTCTCGTAATTCAGAGCTATGAAGGTTTCTGTTTATCATTTTTTCCCGAATATGCAGGAGAGCTGTGTATCATTGCATTAATTAAGAAGAAAAAAGGGGGATACAAAATACACCAACACCACCCACCACACCCTTACCTAAAAAAAACCAGTTACAAACGTGCCCGTAACAGAAAAACAACACGACCAGGCATGAATAGAATCAAGTCATCTAGCTAACGACCACTTCTAAATGCGCTAAACCCTTAGCTCTAGCAAGGGACCAAAGATGAGCCTCCTCAAGGAAGGTTCTAATGATCTAATCACAAGCTGGATGTTGGGATTAGCTCCATTGAAGACACAGTTGTTAGAATGCTTCTACAACATGTCAACATGCAAGCCTAAGTAATCAATGAATTCTAACTTTGCTTCACTTCCTTGGGCAACAAAGCATTAACTCTCATCCATCAGTCAAAGAAACCCTTGTCCTCAAGGAATGAGAGATGTCCGGTAGTCTGTAGTGGCGAAAGAGTAGTGACCACACTGTTCTTGAGAACACACAACTAGACAATATATGATCGATGGTCTCATCCTCCTGATTTTTTTTTTCTCGAAAACGCAGGAGAGCTGCGCTTCATTATATTAAGAAGAGGGTAAAAGGCAAGAGCCCGAACAACGCTACAACACACACACACAAACTCACACACACACGCACTCACACCCCACCTGTTTCTAGGGTTACATTGGCGCCCGCAACAAAGCTACTTAAGGCGACCACTACCACAAACAAAGCCAATCTAGCTAGCTACCAGGGAGGAGGGCAGACAGAAACGAAAGCCCTCGAGCCCCAGCCGTGGACCACAAATGACGTTCCTCCCCAGCCGCCATCACGGCACGAACCAAATTTGGAGCTGCTCCGTCGAAAACACACCCATTGCGGTGGTTCCAAATAGTCCAAGCTCCGAGAATAATGAGAGAATTAATTCCTTGCCTTGTCAACTCAACAGTGGTGCTGCTGCTGGCCTTCTCCCACCAATCAAGGAAGGAAAACTCAGTGGGCTGAGGGGACAAGTTCTGAAGACCAACCTGTCTAAAGAGATTAAACCATAGTTCCCTTGCGAAAACACAATGGACAAGAAGATGATCGATAGTCTCTTCTTCTTGGTCACACAAAGGACAATATTCCGGATGGGGTAGCCCACGACATGCCAAGCGATCAGCTGTCCAACATTTGTTGTGTGCGACCAGCCACATGAAGAAGCGACACTTAGGAGGTGCCCAAGATTTCCAGATCCTTTCCCATGGTCCAAAGACGGTAGAACCCAAAAAGAAACCATCATAAGCCGACTTAGCTGAATACTGCCCATTAGAGGAGAACCTCCATATATGTCTGTCCTCAATTTCCGGCTGTAACTGAAAGTCCAATAAAAGATCCCAAAGAAGAAGGAAGTCTACAATCACGCCAACTGTACGAGCTCCCTGAATATCCAAAATCCAAGATCGGTTAGAAAGGGCGTCCTGGACAGTGCGCTTCTTGACCCTCCTCTTGGGGATAGCCGCGAAAAGATGAGGGGCAAGATCAGCGATGCACACACAAGGGATATTGCACTGGATGAGGTAAACCTCTACGAGCCAATCTGTTCGCTGTCCAACATCTGTTATGAGTAACCAACCATAGGAAAAAGGCATTTATTCGGTACCCAGGTCTTCCAAATTAATTCTCATGGTTCAAATGTCACTGACCCCCAAAACAGTGATCTGTATGCAGATTTAGATGAGTACTGACCAGATTTAGATGAGTACCTATGAACATCCGAAACATCAGGTTGTAGTTCCACCTCAGCAAGTCCCAGTACCAAAATTTCTGCAAGTGCAGAAACTGTCAAAGCACCTGAATATTTTCTGTTTATCATGTCTAGATGTTGGTGACATTGGCTATTATTTTTTTGAGTATTTAACTTGTTTGCAGAACGGGATTAGGAATCTATCTTTTCCCAACCAATATATCTATTTCCTAAATAATTTGATTGGTTTCTCAATAAAAGGATTACCTCAATTCGTTTTCAGCTGGTTTCATATTTCACACAGAAGCCATCTGTGATTGCCTTCACTAAATTTATGGAAGAAAGTTTATGAGCTCTTCTGAAACATCCATATCTACCAAGAATAATAGGAAATAATCAAGTAAATGGTCCTGTTTCTCTACTGTCCCATTGGCAATATACGTACATTTTTTTTGACAAAATACACACTTTTAGTAGCAGCAACTAGCTGCAATGATAGAGAAATGTTCCCAGGATACAGATTGTAGTGCCATTAGGAGGGGGCAGCTACTTGCATGAGAGACATTTGAACATCTAACACTTGCCAAATTACAAAGCATTCCAGAGAATTTGAAAGCTTGATTAGCTAGTGTATGAGCTGTAGCATTCATATTCCTTTGAACCTTGAGCACTTGGGCCTTGTTTAGTTCCAAAATATTTTGGGAAATGGGCACTGCAGCATTTTCGTTTGTATGTGACAAATATTGTCCAATCATAGACTAAATAGGCTCAAAAGATTCGTCTCGCAAATTATAGGTAAACTGTGTAATTAGTTATTTTTTTATCTATATTTAATGTTCCATGTATGTGTCGCAAGATTCAATGTGACAGGGAATGTGAAAAGTTTTGCAAAATTTTCTGGGAACTAAACAAGGCCTTGGATCCTTTTGTTGGACACTGAGTTTATGAATCTTTGAGTGAAAGGCTTTGCATCTCAATGTGGTGGATGATTGAGGTCAGGACCATTGAAGTAGTTTACCAGGAGTTGGCTGTCAGTGAGGAAAGAAACTTCCTCAATCTGAAGCATAGAAGAAGCTTTGGCTGCAAAAGCCATAGCCGCAGTTTCTGCCATGATGACCGAAGTGATGTTGTAGATTTGCACCTTGATGTAGAGCTTTAGATTACTTCTTGGATCTAGGATGAAAATCCCAAGACCTGCTTTCTTTGAGCTTGGTTGTGTCATGTCAGGAGCTATGGATGCATCCGTGTAGCACCTGGCTCCGGGTAGCAACATGGGGTACCTGCAAAGAGCTTGGTCGCTGGGCAACCCCAACGCTGAAGTGCTGTTGTGGAGCAGTGTTTAGTGAGCTCCTTCCATCTGAAATGGTTCCTGCATTTGGTGAAATGTTTTGCTGCAAATTCATTGTTTGTCGGACAGCTTGGCCACTCCTTGATCTTTCAGTTTTGGCGTCAATTCGAGCACAGTTAGCAGCAACACCGATATCCGCCTCAATAGCATGGTGAATCTGCAAAACAGACCATTTCCTTCTTTTGAATCGGACATCATTCCTAGCAGCTAGGCTCTTCATCTGCAGTGGTTTTGTTGATGATAGCAGCTAGGCTCTGGTACCAGGAATGATGTACCAGAGAGTTAGGATGATTCGCTGTAGCTCCTCTATCTGCAGTGGTTTTGTTGATGATAGCAGCTAGGCTCTTCTGAATACCATCCTGCTCAAAAGGAAGTAAAGAGGTGCGCAACGGGGTTTTGGAAGAGGACCAAACCGCCCTTGCAAAGGCAAAACTGCAATGGAAGAACAAATGAGTCATTTTCTAACATGTTTCAATTTTCACTACTAATTTTTGTGGAAAGACTCCCAGCTCGAACTCCTGTGGCAATAGCTCTTCTTATCAGCCTCCATGTGAAAGCCTTCATGTTGGGGGATAATTGCTTGTGAGCCCATACTCTCCTTAGAATCTCCATAGGTTGGGTAGTAACACTTCTTGATCCCTGGGTGGGAAGCTGTACCTGCATCTGAGAATTTAGAAGCTTGAAAGCTTCTTTTGATGTACAATTACCTTTGGGGGCAGGTCTCCATTTGACCACATCCTTGTCACTGGACGGAACAGTGACAACACTACATATAGCAGCTGTAGCAGTATTATAAAAAATCTGTGAGATGAAATTAGTATCTCAATCATGTGTATCAGCAGTCCACAGCTCAGAGATATTGTGAGGCAAATTAGGAAGGGAGATAGGTAGTTTGATGTGATTTTGAATTTCCTTCCAAATGGAGCACCAAGGAGTAGACCAAATACTAGAGTCACCTTTCTGATTTTGGACAGTGCAATTCTCGATCAAGATGTTTTTCACTTGACAAATGGATGACCAAAAAGCAGATTTAATGCTACTGTCACGAGCTGTCCAGAAACTTGCATTGGGGAAATGTTTGGCTTTGAGAATATCTGTGAGAAATTGGTTTTTACCTGTGGCGACATTCCAAGCATCATGAAGAATGAGGCTGCTATTGACAGTCAGCAGATCTCTTATTCCTAGGTCCCCTTCTTTCTTTGGCCTACAAATGTCTCACCAAGACCTGAAATGGAACGGATAAGTTGCATTGTCCTCTTGGGCACCAGCCCACCGAAAATTCCGAATAATAGTTGTGATCTTGGAAGTGGAAGTCTTAGAAAAGAGAATAGTTGACATGTAGTAAATTGGAATGGAAGCAAGAACTGAATTAATATAAACAAGACGACCAGCATGGTTGAGTTTATTGGCTTTAAGCATAGTCAACTTAGCCCTGAACTTGTTCAGAATGAAATCATAAGCTTTAGCTCTATCACTGTGATTAAAAATAAGAGGGTGGCCAAGATAAATTTTGTTAGGAGTAAGATCAGAAACTTAACAGCTGTCTTACTTCTGTTATCTACATTTTTGCTAAACATGATTGAAGATTTAGCTAAATTGGGAGTCTGACCATATAAATTGCAAAAATTCTGGAGGATCAGGTGGATATTAGTTGCTTCCTGAAAAGTAGCTCGGTCACAAATAATCAAATCGTCTGCAAAGAGGAGCGAATGAATATTGGGGCAGTTAGGCCCCAACATAACTCCTTGAATATTGTGAGCATCAGATTGTTGCTGCAAGGTGATAGAAAGTCCATTCACAGCAATAATAAAGAGGTAAGGTGAGACTGTGAGAGAGGGCAACCTTGTCTTACACCACGCTGAGGATGGAATGAAGGAGTGGGCTCACTGTTAATAATAACAGAGAGAGTAGTGGTAGAAATACATTTGTAGACTAAATCAACAAAATGATCATTAAAACCCTGTCTTCTGAGAGCTTTAACAATAAAATTCCATTCTGTCCTGTCAAAAGCTTTAGCAAGATCAAGTTTTAAGAAAAAAGCTTTTTGATTCCAACTTTTAAGATTGAAACTATGAATAATTTCTTGAGCAATAATAATATTGGAGGCAATATATCTACCATGAATACAAGCACATTGGGAAGGATGGATAATGTGTGGCTGATGGTGCTTGATTCTATCAGAGATTTAGCTATGATTTTATATGCCACATTGCACAAGCTGATCAGTCTGTAGTCTTTAGGAGTAAGAGGGGAATTAGTTTTGGGAATAAGCGCAATATGAGTGCAGTTGATTTGAGCAGGTAAATTTTTAGTCATGTAGAAAGAAACAACAAGACCATGAACATATTTAGCAATCCAATCCCAAGAGGCCTTATAAAAGGCTGCATTTAAACCATCTGGTCCCGGTGCTGCATTGGATCTAATGTTACAATATAGGTACATTAAGTTACTCAAAAATTGTGCATAACATCAGGGTGGTATTTGTACTGTATAATTCAGCAAGATCTTTGATTGTCATTGCAGAGAACTCTCTTCTCAGGTTACGTGAGCTACCAAAACGTCCGTGAGGCTTATGATGGTGAGTGCTTCTCTATCTACATTGTTTATCCTATAAACAATGTTACTTTCATGGTGATATTTAGTATTTGAGTTCACAATTTGCATCTACTACCTACTTTCCCTTGGTGCTTAAGCACCAGTGGCAATATGCTATTTTTTAGTGGATGAACTCTTTTCTCACATAATGCTATCTTTTACCTACTTGAATTGATGTTTTGTTTAAACTGTAGTGTAAATGTATCTTCGTCTTTTGCGATAGCTGGCAGATCAAAATTTGGGAGCTTCCTCTCACTTGGGCATGACCACAATAAGCTTGACAGACTTTTCATGAGGGGCCCAGAAGGACGTGGAGAGGTGGAAGTAGCTGTCTGTGGCATTGCAGGTCCGTTATGTTTAGCTTGGGAATACTTCTTCCTTTATGTCTGTAGACTAGATTTCACTGTTTCATATGCCTTTAAAGTACCTGTTGTTAAACTTTTATTGTTATTGTATTGGTTTGTTATAAGAAAGGGTGTGCACTCTCAACCAAGATGTACTTCTCGACATGTAAACTAAATATGCATCAGTTACTATTCAGTCTTGCCTCTGCAAATGTTGTCTATTTAGCATTGTACCACACTAAAGTACAGATCAAATTAGTTTCCATTTTGAAATGATTTCTGATAATTCGACATGAACTGTGTAGCAGATTTTAATGATCCACTATCCTCCTGCAACTTTGCTCACTCAGATCCACATGCAAACCTGTAGCTTTCAATTGCTTGTTGTGCACAACATGCAACACATTCTCATTTGGATGTGCTTACTTTTGTTATTAGATCAGAGCCGTGAGAAGTCAAAGAAAGATCCAGGAGATAGCTTTCGAGTCCTTGTTCACAGAGCAGCTTCTGCTGCATCAAAGCTAGCGAAGCATGCTTATGATTCTGCATCTGCTAACAAACGGATGGATGATGAGCTTGTGCCTCTGAAGTGCTGCTTGATGTCTGTGTCTCTTCCTTGGGACTACATTGCCCATGATCTTTTGCACAAGGTGAGTTTTCTCCATTGACCTGAATAATCTCAAAAGCAATCTCACATTGTATTTATGTTCAGTATATGATTGATGAATTGATCTTGCTCCAAGCTTTATGCTCTGAAGTTTGTCACAAGAAGTGTTGACCTATGCCTACAAAATTATACTTGTCAGTTGAGGTTTGCCTTGTTTTGCTTGGTATAGCTTCAGGTATCTGAAATACAGACTGTAGATTGCGTCGTGATATGTGAATGAATCATCTGTGGATTACTTCGTGCTCATATTTGGATTAATCAACCTGACGTATTGTTTATGTTAACCAAATTTATGTTTACATGATGACTCATGCAAGTTCTGAATGATCGTGTCAATGAACCAGGACACACCTCCATTGGATCTATGAAGGCAGATCTTTACTACCAGTCATAGGACGAATCCAGGCATAATGAAATTAAGACAGAATCAAAATGGAAGCGAGATGTACATGTGTACTTTTAGATCAAATATATGTAAAGTGAGTTTTGCAACGTGCTTGTGCACAGATGATCATACTATGTAAATATGTTGTTATTTGTTCTTTCGTTGCTCTGTTCTTTATCAGTAAATGTTTTATCTTTTCTAGATACATTGTTTTTATTATGCATCTAGACATAGTGTATATCTAATTTCTAGATACATTGTTTTTATTATGCATCTAGACATAGAGTATATCTAAGTCTATAGAAAAAGCTATAAAATGTCTTATAATTTGGAATGGAGGGAGTACATAGCATAAATTGCTTACAGAACTTAATTGTGTTTCTTGAATGAAAGGTTTAAGTTTAAACGCCCTGATGTCAAGTTTATGTATAGTCGTATGGAAAGCTCTATTGAGTTTTGTGGTTCGGTAAGCTGATGCATGATAGGACATCACGTTCTGGGGCCATGTAGGGACACGTTCCCAGCTCTGCTTGCTCTATGCTGGCAGGGACAGGGACACCACCACATGCTGTCAATGGTGGCTTTATGCCAATCTCCCAGCATGGCCTCCATAGATGAATTAAACATCACGTTGCTAGGCCGGATGTTCCCGTGCACGATAGCCCGACCCCTTTTTTCGTGCAAGTAGAGCAATAGCTGAATATCTGTGTGGTCATTATTGTTATGAGTCGATCAAACTCTCACTCTGACTAAAATATTAAGAGACATAATTAGTTAATCTTTAATACCTCTAACTCTAACTAAAAAATTATACTAAGTTGTATTTTAATTTGTTTATTTTCGGACATTTAGGTCTATATAATCTTTATCAAGCCGTGATAAACTTATCAATTACTAATCTATATTTTTTAAAAATCCATATCTATGATGTTTTTCCTTTGTATGACACGCCTCTGTATATGTTCAATATGTACTTAGTTCAAACCTTAGCTTAAACTATGATGACTTTTGATGTCATAAATCTAAATTTTGATTTCAGTTTTCCATATTATTTATTGCTACATACTTTTTTATCCTCAAGTTAAATTAAAACTCTCATCCTTATTGTTTTTTTATTAACTCTCCATTCATATTTTTTAAAAAAATTTAAGGATTTTAGGTTGTTGACTGCGACCTTAAATACTACTATGGTATAAATCGTCATTTAAAATTTGCATCATGTCACTTAAGATCAATGGTAGATGTTGTAGTGAGATCAAAGATCAATAGCAGTGCTAACCTCAAGAGGATATTAATATTTAAGCACTATAATGATAGTTTACTCCAAAGTCTCAAACTCTAGGAAAATAGAGCCATGCCCACTCTGCGCTAGCCTCCTCACTTCTCAAGATGTTTAAAATTTCAAATTATTTAGTAAGAATGTATAAATAAATATATCTAAACTAACAACTTTCATAATGATAACTATATAAGTTGTTAATAAAATATTTTTCATGATTGATGAACTATAACATATATTTTTATAATATAAAGGGTTGACAATTTAGATATAGATTTGAGGGGATACTTTAGTTTTTTAGTAATGACGAAAAGTGATAATTAGTCGCAAATTTAAGGGTTGCATAGATTATCTATTATAACAGTACATGGGTAATTAGATATAAATTTATATTTATTTTAGATTATGTTTTTAATGATTTAGGTGGGTAATTTAAATATATATGCATGGGTTACTTTATGTTGTAACAAAAAGTGGGCCATTATTTAGAAAATAAAGTAGATCCAATAGTTATTATCATAAATAGTGTTTAGAGTACTGAATTAATGCCAAGATTTTTTTTAATTTCTGTGAGAATTTGTAGGATTCATATTTTTCCTAGGGTTCTTGTGAGGATTAATATTTAGTGGAAACCTAAATTTAAGTTATATAAGCTCTTGTAACATATCTTTTGTGACCTTAGGAATCTACGTTTAGTTTAATTGTTGCAATCTTCTATCCACATGTTTAGTTAAAACTCTAGATTGTATCTTTCATTTAGAATTCAAGTTATAGGTCTAAGGCTACCCTATTAATTCTTACCATGGCATAAATAGATGTTTCAGGTTACACCGCAAGACTCAACATATTTGAAAGGATCAAGATGCCCAAGAGGGGGGGGGGTGAATTGGGCTTCTCTAAAAATTTAAGCAACCTTTAAGCTCCAATTCAACCCCTTGTGCCTAGTGTGACTAGAGAGCTACCGGATAAAAGTTTTGCAACCTAGTTCCAATCCTATTCTAGCATGACAATTCTAGGAATGTAAAAACACAAAGTAAATGCTAGAAAGTAAAGGAGTAGTGGAAGAAAGTGCTCGGCGATGTTTTGCCGAGGTATCGGAGAGTCGCCACTCTCCACTAGTCCTCGTTGGAGCACCCGCGCAAGGGTCTTGCTCCCCCTTGGTCCGCGCAAGGACCAAGTGCTCTCTACGGGCTGATTCTTCAACACTCTGTCACGGTGAGTCGCCCAAAACCGCTCACAAGCTTGACACGAGCCACCCATAAGAACTCCGGGTGGTCTTCGTGCCTCCAATCACCACCGAACCGTCTAGGTGATGGCGATCACCAAGAGTAACAAGCAAAGAACTCTCACTTGACCCAAACAAGGCACTAGAGAGTGGTGGATGCACACTTGACTCTTGGAATTCAACTAGAGAAGGATTCTCACAAGAAATCTCTCAAAACTCAATCCTCTCTAGGCTCTTGCTACTCTCTTGCACCACAAGGTGTTTCTCAGTTGAACAAATGGGCAAGAGACCTCTCATGGACAAGGTGGAGGAGTATAAATACACCCCACGAAGTCCAAGGGTCGGCCAACCGTTTTACACTGAAAACGGAGTCACCGGACGCTGTTGATGTTGCACAGGACGCTCTGCACCGAGCGTCCGGTGACTCCCAACGGCTAACTGTACCTGCCTCTGACAGATCACCGGACGCTACTTCCCAGCATCCGGTGCCACCGTCCGGTGCTCCGAGGAAGTTTACAACCTCCCTGAGTTTAGGACTGGACGCTACCTGGTGAGTCCGGTGCTAGCGTCCGGTGCTCGGGGGAAGTTTACAACCTCCCTGAGTTTAGGACCGGACGCTACCCGGTGAGTCCGGTGCTAGCGTCCGATGCCTAACCCTAGGCACCGAGCATTCTAACGGCTAAGGACCTCATCGATGCACCATTCGGTGCAGCGTCCGGTGCCTACTTAGGCACCCAAACTTCGTCGAAACGCGACCGTTCCAAAACGAAGTTTGTTCCTCTCGATCTAAGGACTATCTCTGAGCTGCCTAGTGCTAGGTTTACCAAGTGTGCACCACACCTAAACCTAAAGCCTTGCCTAAGTCAAGCTACTAGATCAAAGCCCCTCTTAATAGTACGGTCAAAGGAAAATAAAGTCCTAAACTACTCTAAGTGCCCTTCTACACCATATGGCACTTAGACCTAGTCTAGTCTTGACGATGTCCAGCCATCCTTTGAAAATCGAAACGATTTCCACTATTAAGTAGGCATGTACGTCCCTGTTCATCGAGTACCTATTACCATGACCTCACTAATGACTTTGCCTCTGCAAAACACACGTTAGTCACAGTAATCAACATTGTCATTAATCACTGAAATCACTAGGGGCCTAGATGCTCTTTCAATCTCCCCCTTTTTGGTGATTGATGACAATAACCTCGAGTATGAAAGAAAATGAGGTTTTCAAATGACTTGGTTTCTATAAGCATGAGACAATAAGAACAAAGAGATTTGGCATGCTTATATCAACCAAGTCTACCATCCTGCATCCAAATATGTGAGATGTATACAACAGGATATAAATGCATATGGCTCATAGTATATCGGAGTAAAAACGCGGAAGCAAGATAATATGAGCCAAACACATGACATAAAGATATCATAATGAAGCATAATGTCATGTCTCACAACCATAAGTGTATCTCACAAGCAAAAAAGTATCTCACACAAATGCATAAAAGTAAACATGATGCATGAATGATCACAAAAAAGTATCAAAAGCCCTCACTAGCTAGCTCTAGCTCCCCCTAACTATGATACTCTCAGCTCTCTCCCCCTTTGGCATCAAGCGCCAAAAACCTAAGATGAAGGAAGTGGAGGCGGAGCAGTGGAGTCCCTCGGTACGGCCTGAAACTGGGCTGCGTTGTCTGGTCCATCGGCCGTCGACTCGGAGGAGGTAGAGTAACCCTCTGATGCTGCACGAACTGGAGAAGCGGTCTGGGTCTGCTCTGGGGGCTCTGAAGCTGTCACTAGCTGCGCTGGCGGCTCAAGTCTTGCTGAGGAAGCTGGCATGGACTCTGTGGCTGTAGCAGATGTCTCTAGCACTGTAGACGAGGGTACAAGTTGCTCAGATGAGGCCACTGACGACGACAGACACTCAGTAGTGGTAACTGAGACCATAAAAGCTGCAGGAGCCTGCAAGGGTGAAGGCGTAGGGTCACCAGTCAGAGCATAGTAGGAGAAGCTGACATGCTGTCCTGTCGACGAGTCTAACACAAGCTGTGACGCTGTAGCTGACTGAGGGGTAAAACTAGAGTGAAGCGGTGTAAACTGGGGCATCTGCTCAAAGCCAGAAGAAATAGCACCCTGAGAGACCTGGTGCTGACGAGTCGAGAATAGCTGACTCTGAGCAGGGAGCTGAAGCGGTGGCTGAGACTGACTCTGAAAGCCGCTAGGCTGAGGCACTGGAGTCGGGGGCCTAACTGAAGAAGTGACTGGAAGCTGAATCTGAGGAAGCTGAATCCCTGAAGCGGCCATAAGAGCGGCCATCATCGCAGTCTGCTGAGCCTAGAACGCAAGCTGCTGCTCCTAGAAGGTCAGAAGCTATCTCTGGAGCTCATCCTGCCTGACCTGCATGGCTGCATTGATGACAGCCTGATCCCTGTCCCTCTTAGCCTGCTCCTCAGCTGCCCTCCGCTGGTCGGCTCTCATCCCCTCAAGAATAGCTAACAGAGTTAGGTCTGTGGCACTGGAAGATCCACCTGCCTCATGGTCATGCTGCCTCGGAGGAAGATCTGGCACTGAGAAACGATAATCATCGTCTGAGCTATCCGAAGCAAACTCGAACTCCTCCTCAGCCTCAGCATCTGCAAATGCCCCAATGGCTGTGTCCTGCTCCTCCTTTGTCTCATGGACTGCCCCTGAACTGCGGGTAGCCCTCGGTGAAGGTGGTGGCACCTGGCCACGTGGTGCTAGAGGAGGTGGTGGAGCTCTGAGGTCATGATGCGCTCGCAGCATCTGCCGGGGGTCATAGTGAGGGAACACTGTGTCAGAGTCTCGCAGCTCTCTCTGAAGGTGAGCTGGCAGCTCAGGCCTAGCACGAAGAATAAGAAGGGTAATCTAATGTGCGTACGGCAGCTGATGATGACCCCTGAAGCTCTCTGCTATAGTGTCCTCAATCTCTGACACTATCAAGTCCCACAGATCAAACGGCCGCTGAGCAATCAAATGAGCCACTAACCACTGCTGGATCCTGGTGAAGCCATCTCTATAGCCTGTCCTGGGAAAGAGAGTCTTCCTCAACACAAAGTCAAGGATCCTAGTTGGGCGTGTCAAATCTCCCACTGTCCTGCTGGAGCCCTCTCCAAAGGGCTGACGAAAATAGGGAGCCACGAAGTCAACTGGTGGTAGAGCACCACCGTGAGGTCGTCGAGGAGGCTCGAAGTTCCCGTAGCACAGCTGATGGATCCTGGTAGAGGAAGCAGTCAATCCAGGAACCTCTCTAGCCCTCTGAGCTGTCACTTTGTAGTCTATGCCTGCCAGTGCGTAGTGGATGTAGCTATGATCAAGAGAAACCCACACTGAGGCATAGAACTCCCGTACCCACTCCTCACACTAGGTACCTGGTAAAGCAGGCAACCCTGGGAGACCGGTCAGATAAGTGAAATACTACCTGGTATCTGCACAGACCACATTCCCAAGCACCTCAAAGTCAAGCACCCTGTGCTCCCTGAACTGAGCCTCTGAGCGGACAAATGCCTCAAACAAATCCTCCTGAACAACTGTGTAGAATCTGGCACTGGCCCTCTGATCCCTGGTAGCTGGAAACCAAGTAGGAAAAGGAACAAATCTCAGCTCCTGGATCTCTCGAGCGGAGGCTTGGGTGTAGTCCTTATGGATCCTGACTGGAGCTGGACGTGGAGCTAAAGTACCACATGCTGGAGTGGAGCGAGCAGAGGAGGTGGACTGACCCTGCGTACCAATCCTAGGAACGGCCTGAGTACGAGTGCGAGTCGACCTCCTGAGGGGCTGCTCCTGCTGCTGTGCCTCTGTCGGGCCCTCTACCTGGGCCTCTGCCTCTGTCTCAGTCTCTGGTTCCTCCTGTGCGGACTCTCTGACGGCAATCTAGACATGCTGTCCTCCTAGCATTATGGTGCTAGGTGGAGTCTCGTGTCGCTCCTCAACCTCAAGGACTGCACGCCTCTGCTGTGGCGTGAGATCAGCCCCAATCCTCAGGGCACCTGAGCGTCCACCCCTGTCTGCTGCCTCAGCTGCTGCTACTACTACCTCGGCCACCTCGGCCTCTCTGTCACTGGCCTTCCTCTTCTTGGTGGCTAGCTTCTTGCCTTTGCCCTTCTCTGCAGCGGACAGGCGACGGGGAGGATCACCTCCACCATCACCTCCTAGAGAGCCACCAGAGCTAGCTACCGGACCACTGACATTCTTGCAACGTGCCATTGCAAAAAAACTGCCTCTGAACAACTGCCAACAAAAGAGCAACTGACACTCAAGAGGCTTGGCCTCAATCCGTACTCACGGGCTTGGCCCCGAGTTCAACTAACACTGTCAAAATGTCACAAGAGACCAACGCGCTGCAAGAGATGGAATAGATAGGGTATACATAAGCAAACATAATAGCTAAAGATGAGATAACCCTATAGATTGCAAGATTTAGATAAGATCGGACGCGAACTGCTTACGATCGGGCGACGAGATGCGTTCCGGATGAAAGATTATGATCGGAATCCGCCGGAGAACGCAGATCCACTTCTCAAGGTGCTATGAAGGGTAAACAAAGGAGAATATTGTCAAAAACAACATCCAAATCCGTTTAGGCATTAAACCAAACACCTTAAGTTCGTAGATAAGGAGGCTCACCGCAAACCCTAAAACTTCGCGCGAGAAGAAGTCCACTGCGTGAGGAGAGGATGGAGGAGCCCTTGGGGAAGATCTTGTGCGGGGAGGAAGAGATCTCGCCAGAGAAAAACCGAAGAAATCGACGGAGGCGGCGGATTGGCGATTTAGGGCTCGGGCTCGCTGCGGCTGGGCGGTTCGCGAACGAAAGGAAACTGGCCGTGTGAAACCCTGCGGGCGTGGGTTATATGCGCCTGTCTCGTGGTCACCAGACGGTCTTTATGTGGCACCGGACGCGTCCGGTGACCACCGGACTAAAACATAGAGAGGTTTGCAAAACGCGCAACCACCGGACGATGGCCACCGGACGCTGGCCTTAGCGTCCGGTGCCCTAGGGCACACCTGGATGAGCACCGGACGCTACAGGGACACTGTTCTTGCGTTCGGTGAGTGTTGTCCAGCAGACTCACCGCACCGGACGCTCTGCAGGAGAGTTCGGTGCATCGTCCGGTGCACCTCTGGGTTCTTTTTCAACTTAGAACATCGTCCGACTTTTACCCAACCAAGTTTGAACTTCAAGAAGACTCAAATAAACACAAATTGGAACTGGTATGAGTGATCTCTCTCAAACCCTTTAATTTTCACAAATATTTAGCCGTAGGCATAGTAGTTTTTATGAAAATAGTCAAGTGAAAACACCAAGGAGCATCGTGTGGCCATAAAGCTAGGTGTTTAAATCATAATGAGCTTTGAATGCTCCCCCTATCTATGGACGAACACAGCGGATGCTCAAAGCATAACCAAAAAGAAACGGTAAACAAACAAGCCTGCATATGATATGAGGTGCAATGCAATACTAATGCTTGTCAAGTTTGATCCAAGGTTAAGCTTTTTCACACAGACATGGGGGTTATCTTAACCATGTTAGACAAGCCCTACACACAATTCTTTTGTATTTTTAGTTTTGGTATGCATGATATGCAAAACAAAAGTTATTTACAAGGTCAACACACAACTTCATTTTTAGTGAAGTTAGAGAGATCAAGCACATTAAGTTCATTTCTCAACATACAAAACCTAGCTTCATCTAGGGGTTTTGTGAAGATATCCGCCAATTGATTTTCCGTTCCCACATTCTCTAGGGATATATCTCCTTTAGCAACATGATCCCTAAGGAAGTGGTGGCGGATGTCAATGTGTTTTGTGCAGGTGTGTTGAACTGGGTTGTTTGCAAGTTTTACGGCAGTTTCATTGTCACACAACAAAGGTACTTTGTATAGTACTACTTCATAGTCTAGCAAAGTTTGTTTCATGTAAAGTATTTGTGCACAACAAGCACCGGCGGCAATGTATTCCGCCTCGGGCGTTGACAAAGCAACACTATTTTGTTTCTTTGACATCCAAGAGACAAGTGATCTACCTAGGAAGTGGCACCCTCCAGATGTGCTTTTTCTATCAATGCGGCACCCGGCATAATCCGAATCGGAATAGCCTACAAGTTGGAATCTTGCACCTTTGGGATACCACAAGCCTAGGCAAGGCGTGTATTTTAGATACCTAAGAATTCTCTTGACGACAATCAAGTAAGATTCCATAGGCATTGCTTGATATCTAGCACACATACACACACTAAACATGATATCGGGCCTAGATGCGGTGAGGTAGAGTAGACTTCTTATCATGGAACGATAGAGAGTCTTGTCAATTGGGTTACCTCCCTCATCCAAGTCGAGATGCCCATTTGATGCGATGGGAGTCTTGATTGGCTTGCAATCCATCATCTTGAACCTCTTGAGAAGATCTTGTGTACTTCTCTTGAGAGATGAAGACCCCTTCCTTCATTTGCTTGACTTGAAATCCTAGGAAGAAGGATAGCTCGCCAATCATGGACATCTCAAACTCCTTGGACATCAAATCACCAAATTCCTTGCAAAAATCTTCATTAGTTGATCCAAAAATGATATCATCAACATAAACTTGGCAAATGAAGATTTCCCCATTCATTTTCTTAGTGAAGAGTGTTGTGTCAACTTTCCCAATCTTGAAGCCCTTCTCAATGAGGAAGTCCCTAAGCCTCTCATACCAAGCTCTAGGAGCTTGCTAGAAACCATAGAGAGCCTTGGACAACTGGTAGACATGCTTGGGGTACCTAGGGTCTTCAAAACTGGGGGGTTGCTCAACATAGACAAGCTCATTAATATAACCATTTAAAAAAGCACTTTTCACATCCATTTGAAATAACTTGATATCATGACTAGATGCATATGCTAGTAGGATACGGATTGCTTCAAGTCTTGCCACCGGTGCAAAAGTTTCACCGAAGTCAAGACCTTCCACTTATGAAAAGCCTTTTGCCATGAGCCTTGCCTTGTTGCGCACCACCTTGCCTTCATCCTTCTTGTTCCGAAAGACCCACTTTGTTCCAATCACTCTTGTATCTTTAGGTCGCTCTTCAAGTGTGCACACTTTGTTGTGAGAGAAGTTGTTCAACTCCTCTTGCATGGCAATGATCCAATCCGCATCACGAAGAGCTTCCTCTATAGTCTTTGGTTCATCTTCAAGAGACACAAAAGCGTGATGTTCAATAAATAAAGCATGTCTAGAGCGTGTAGTTACACCACGTGATGGACTCCCGATGATGAGATTTTGAGAGTGATCTTGGAGGAGATGTGATGATCTTCTTGGCGCCACTTGAGGGGTTGCTTGGGGAGCATCAACATCGTGTGCTTGTGCCACCGCTTGCTCATGAGTGACTTGGGTGTCTTCATGAGCATCTCTCACATCCTTGTCTTCATCTTGTGGTACATGTGAGGTGGATGGTGGCTCAATGATTTGCACATCATCATCTTCCTTTGGCTTGATGTCTCCCACCGGTATGTTCTTCGTGGCATCCCTCAATAGTTCACCACCTACATCATCAAGATTATCACTTGCTCCTTGGGAGCCATTAGTTTCATAAAATTCAACATCAAGTAGCCAATGTCACATCTTCTTTGGAACTTTCCCAAGTGTTGGCGCTTCTTGTAGATATAGCACTTGCACCCAAACACTCTAAAGAAAGAGACATCGGGCGTCTTCCCATTGACCAACTCATATGGTGTCTTCTCTAGGAACTTGTGAGGAAAGAGCCGGTTTGATGCATAGCATGCGCTGTTGATTGCCTCGGCCCACATCTTCTCCGAAGTGTTGTACTCATCTAGCATTGTTCTTGCCAAGGTGATCAATGTCCGGTTCTTTCTTTCTACAACCCTATTTTGTTGTGGTGTGTATGTTGATGAGAACTCATGTTTGATTCCCACTTCATCACAATACTCTTCAATGTTGGTGTTGTCAAACTCTTTGCCATTATCACTTCTAATCTTCTTGATCTTGACATCAAATTGATTTTGGGCATTCTTTGCAAACTTCTTGAATATTGATGCAACTTCGGCCTTGTCTTGCAAGAAGAATGTCCAAGTGTATCGGGAGTAATCATCAACTATGACCAAGCAATATTTGTTGCCTCCAAGACTAGCATATGTGGTTGGTCCAAATAAGTCCATGTGAAGTAATTCAAGCACTCTTGAAGTAGAGAGATAGGCTTTGGTTGGATGATTGTTTGCAACTTGCTTGCTGGCTTGACATGCACTACAAAGCTTGTCCTTTTCAAAAGTCACATCCTTCAAGCCTCTAATCAATTCTTTCTTCATCAACTTCTTGAGTGTGCCCATTCCAACATGTGCTAACCTTCTATGCCACAACCACCCAAGTGAGGTCTTGGTGAATAAGCAAGTCTTGACATCAACTTCATCGGATGAGAAATCAACTACATATAAGTTGTTAGGTTAGAAACCTTTGAATACCATTTCATTGTCATCCTCCTTGGTCACTATTACTTCCTTCTTCTTGAATAAGCATTCAAAACCAAGATCACAAAGATGTCCAACCGAGAGCAAATTGAAACTCAATGATTGCACATAGAGCACATTGGTGATAGAATTGTCATTTGATATTGCAACCTTTCCTAGACCCTTAACCTTGCCTTTTGAATTGTCACCAAATGTGATCTTCTCTTGGTTGTCAACATCTTTATCAAGTGAGGTGAACATACGGGGATCTCCGGTCATATGTTGAGTGCAACCACTATTAATTACCTAATGTGATCCACCGGTCTTGTAGTTCACCTACACACAAGAGATCAAGCTTGAGATTTAGGGACCCACATTTGCTTAGGGCCCTTGACCTTCTCTACTAGTTGCTTTGGCACCCAAATCTTCTTTGGCCTTTGCTTGTTGGGCAGCCCCTTGAAGCTAACCTTGAGCTTGCCACTCTTGTCTTTCCTTACAATGTAGTGAGCATTGAAGGCAAATGGTCTAGCATGCTTGGGCAAGGGTGGTGGTAGTGGTGCCTCACACTCATGAGCAAAGTGTCCTTCTTGACCACACTCAAAGCATCTCTTTGGCTTTGGCTTGCTTGGTTGATCATGAGTGGCTAGTGACTTGATGAGCTTTGTAGCCAATTCTACTCTTGTCCATCTTCATGACAGTGTTCATGAATAGCTCACTTTGAAGGTCCTTTCCTTTTGTGAACTTTGCTAACCCCTTGGTTAGATGTTCCTTCTCTTTCTTGAGCTTGCTATTCTCTTGAGTTAGCTTCTTGATGATTGGGTCATTGTTGCTAGCTAACTCATCTAAGATGAATGACTCATCTTCTTCTTGCTTGTCATACATCAAACCAAGCTTGAGATATTGATTCTCTTCTTTGAGTAACTTGTTCTCATATGAAAGCTTCTTGTCTTGATCAAGTGACTCAATCACAATTGTATTGTGCTTGGCTTGCTCTTGCAACTCTTTCTTGAGCATGACAATTTCTTCCTTGAGCTTGATAGTGTCCTCATAGCTCTCAGCCACTACCACTTTCTTGCCCTTGCAATCAACACATTTGCTTGTGCTCTCCACAAGTAAGTCATCACAAGATGTGGCTACATCAAGCTTAGCAACATGGTTAGTAGCAACATGTGTTTCATCAATTGCAAGTTCATAAGCTATCTTAAGGTTGTATTAAGCTTGTTCATGCGGCTTGGAGCGCCTGCGAAATTAGGTGTTATGCAAGGAATCAATCCAAAGACATAAACAAACAGACACTTCACCGAAGGGATGAAGACCTTACCTGGGCAAACTTAAACATATCCTGGCTTACGAGCTCGGACGCCCGGTTGATCGCCTCGATGCTGGCGCGCCCACACTTCTCAAGGCCCCGCCAGAGGTAGGCCTCCGACGGGTCGTCCAGCATGAACCTGGCCCTCCCCTCTGGGTCATCAGGGTTGGGCCAGATCATGGGACTTAGCCCCAAGCCATGCTCCCTCCTCCCTCCCTTGCAGGGGCCTCGGGTCGAGGCGGGCCCTTCCCGTGGGACCTTTCGGGAGGCACCGCGCTAAGCGCCACCTCGGCCCGGGCCTCCTCGGTCTGCCCGGGCTGACCCTAACCCTCCTGGCTGGCGTCCCCCAAAGGGGGAATAGCCCCGAGAGCCAGGATTGTCTCCTCCAGCTCCCGGGGCCTCGGCGTCCCCGCCTCCTTCGCCGGGGGATCTGGTGTCTTCTGCCTCGACCCCTGCCCACCTTCATTACGGAGGTGCTCGCCCTCTTCTCAGCTTAAAGGGGGCGGTGACCTGGGTCTTGCCGACCCAGGGGTCGACTGCGCCCCCCCTCTTCACGGCCTTCAGGGGTGCGAGCCCCACTGAAGCCACTTTGTGCTTCCGGCTGATGAAGAAATGACATAAATCAGAAGAAAGAGAAAAACATAAAAGCAAAGAAAGATCAAAAGCCAGCGCTTACCTCGCTCGGGGGGCAGCACTCTTCTGGGAGCTCGGAACCCCCTGGGCGCCTCCCAGAGCGCTGGGGATTGTCGGTCGAGACCCCGTCTCCCCTGTAGGTGGCACGGGGGCTCCGACGGTCACCTCTGCCGAACCCTCCACATCCACCCCTGCTGCTGGGCGGGGCTCTGTTGGGCCCTCCGGCGCCACCGGCTCCTGGGGCGTCTCGGACCCACCACCCGTTGCCTTTTCCCCCTCTTGGGGACCCGGGGGGACAGACCCCCTTGCGGGGCTCCATCCTCTTTATCATCAACGATAATATAGGGGGCGATTCTCTTGCCCCCCGGTTCTTGAGACCCCTCGGGGGCCTCCGACCGCCTCGGGCCTTCGACCCCTCTGGGACCTCGATCCCCCCACCGACAGGGGGGATCACTTCATCCTTGTCCTCCTCATCGGCCAGCTCGTTGAGCCAGTGCGTATCCCCTCCACCCTCTATCTCCGAGACCGAAGTCTCGGGAGATTCAGGCGCGGGAAGCCCCGCCTTCTCGGCCTCGCGGCGGTTCTTCTCAGAAGTCTCGCGACGCTTAGCCTTCCTCGCACTCTTTGCTTTCTTCGCCTCTTTGGCCTTTTTCTATTCCTCGTTCCGGGCCCGGTTCTTGGCCCGGAGCTCCTTGTCCTCCGGGACTGGGGGCAGGGAGTCTTTGACGATCCCCATCCCCTACAAACGAATGACAATCAAGGCTAAAGCGAGGAAAAAGGGAAACGAGCGCAAGATTGGAGACAAAAACAACAGCTTACCAGAGAAATGTAACCTTTCTCGGGTAGCATCGGCACCACCCGAGAATCCTTCAGATCTGAGTGTATAGTCCTCGAGATTCGGGTGCTTATCTCTGTTGCGGACACTGGCGCCTCCATCATCCGCGTCCCGACCCAGGGGGTCTCCTGGGTCATCTCCCACATGAACGCCCTCCACTGCGCCAACGGCAGCAGGCTCCGCTGTGGAAAGCCGTCGCCACCGTGGCCGCGGTAACCCTGGCTTGACAAAGTTTCTCGAGCCCCGCAAGAAGGGCGTCGAGCCTCCTCTGCTCCTCCGCGGGGGCGCCCCACCCCCACTTCGCGGGGCACTCAACCACCATCTTCCCGGTATACTCCGGGAGAAGCCCACCATCATTCCAGAGGTAGAACCACCCGTTCTGCCACCCCCAGTTCGACGAGGGCATGTTACTCCGGATGTATAGGTGGGAGCGCGACTGGCGGAGCTGCAGCGTGCAACCGCCGGCCCGCAGGGGTCTCTTCTCCCCTCCCTCGTTGCGGGAGGACATCTCTGCCTTGAAGAGGTGAAGCTAGAGGTTCCAGTGGGGAGGGAACCCCAGGAACCCCTCGCACACTGTGGCGAAGACGGCCGCCTGCATCACGGAATTGGGATTGAGATTGTGCAGCTCCACCCCGTAGTAGTGGAGGATGGCTCGGATGAGCCTGCTGGCAGGCTTTCCAAACCCCTGTTCCAGGAACGACTGGAAGTAAACCACATAGCCCGGAGGCGTGTTCGGCTCCCTGTCGTTCGCCGGTGGAACGATCCACTCCGGCGCACCCTCGTCTGTTATGGGGCGGAGAAGCCCACTCTTCACACGGGCATCCAGCGCCGCCCTGGTCGTGTTGTAGGGATACCACGCGTCGTCACCGGCCATGGCTGCGAGCGAAGGAGGGTGCTTGCGCTAACGGGATGGTGTCAAGAAGGCGGCAGCAGTGGAATTGGGAGGCAGGGGCGTTTGAGAGCAAGGGTAGGAAAAAAGGGTAAAGGACCCCCACGGCTGCTTTTGTAGAAGGAGCACGCCGCGACCCCGTCTCCCACGCTGCGGATCAACAAGGAGAAGAACAAACGCCGTCGGCCTCATTAATCAGGTGAAAAACTCGAAGCGACCACTTCTCCCGATTCTCACGCCCACTGCACCCACACACGCATTAATTTCGCAGGCGAGGCGTCACATCCGTCTCAGGCACAACGGCACGGTCGTTCCAGCTCCCCATGCGAGTCGCCTCAAAAGGAGCGTCCTGAAAAGTTACGTCAGGGCAGTTCCTTCTAGGGTAAGCAGGGCCCGACCCCCTGCTATGCCCGAGCCAGGCAGCAAGGCGGTTCCTTCCAGGGCAAGCTCGGTCTCGCCCGATCCCCTGCTGTGACCAAACCGAAACCTGTCAAGGTAAAAAATCCCCAGGCCATGGCCACCTACGTTCCAGAGGTTGCAAGACTGACCCACCAATGGGTTCGAACAGTCGCCTCAGGATGACCGAGCAAGGGATGACTGAGGATGAGCACGATAGGGGCCATGGTCCGAGCCCCCCGGGGGATCGGCGCATCTTTGCCACTCATATCCGAGACGCATGCTGGCGTTACGCGAGTGGGATCCCATCGAGGGAGGCACCGAGCCCTCAGAACCTATCGAACAGTTCTGACATCCACCGTGACTGCCCTCGGGTATTTTGAGATGTGCCCATAGGGCCACCAGCCGACCCCTATCGAATGGGACTCGGGCATCCGCTTGGATTTACCCGCCTGCAGCTCTCAGGGAACAACGATACTCGCCCATCGAGGGTAGTACGGTGTCTCCCATCCCTCCTCCGAGCGAAAGGATGAATGAGGGGCGTGACGACAAGACGGGAAAGAACCTGATCGACCCTTGTGGGGAAAGGGCTCGGGGGCTTCCCTGCATAAGGGAACAGGCACTGCGTGCAAAGAACACGTAACCTATTCTTTGAATACTCCCGACCGCAACATTCAGGGATAAAAGCCTTTGAAGGAATAACACCATTCCTCCAAAAGGCTCGGGGGCTACACCCGGCGGGTGCGCTCGCGCGCACCCCCCGAAAGAAATAAGAAACTCCAAATCAACGAGAATTGTCCATTAAAAGAGAGCCTCTAAAGGGGTGCCTTTACCCCTCCAAAGGCTCGGGGGCTACTGTTGCGTACCATTAAATAGGATACCCAAACCAGGGAAAAAAATTGCAAAAAGAAGATAAGGCAAACACCCGAGATCACCAGGGCTCGGGCACGGGTTTTCGTCTCACCCGACTCCTTGGCCTCAGGCGCAAGCTCCGGCTCGCCCGACCCCTTGGCCTCGGACTCAAGTTTCGCCTCGCCTGACCCCTCTTGGGCTCGGGCGCAAACACCGCCTTGCCCGAGCCTCCGTCTCGGAGCCAGACTTCCAACACACGATGGCCGTACTCTCGACGTGACATTTGCTATGACCTCCACGCTGCGGTAGGGCATGGCAGCGACTATTCCAACCACCCCGGCCACTGTGTAACCTTACCTCTTTCACTGTGAAGTACCACCTCATAGTAAAGAGGTATGGGAGAGACTAACCTGCACCACTGTGGCTGTCTTCTCTTACTATTACAGGACATGCTGTAGTATCATCGACCCGACGCCCACGACTCAACAGGGCTCAGCAACCTTCTACAGAAGCAACCATACTATCAGCCATGCCCCAAGGACGAGATGGGCAAGCATACACCGTGTCAGAACTATGACTTTACCATTTACCAGAAGTAGATCGCCAGCCAAAACATGTAAAAACCTTGCGACCCCTTATGACTATAAAAGGGGAGCCAGGGCACACATCCAAGGCAGGCTCACAAAGACCAGAACTCAATGCAAGATCACACACACACACCCTTCAGAGCAGCGAGTACCACTCTGTCCACCACACAAAGTCGAGACCTGGGACTTAGCCCTCTCTCGCAACCTGCTTGTATACCCCTGCTACAAGAACTCTCGGGTGCAAGGCAATACAGACTCCCGATCTCACACTGGACGTAGGGCATTCTTAGCCCGAACCAGTATAATTCTCTGTGTTCCACTTGCATCACCATCCGGGTTTAGGAAGACACACAGACTTATTACTCGTTAGTGTCTAGACGACGAGTCTAGACACCGACACATCTCATGAGCATTGATCTTCCCCAATATGGACGTTGGTGTAGCGGTGGAGAGGTCGCCTTGATGAAGCACGGTTACTATGTGCCCATATTTCTCAATGGGGAGAACACATAGTATCTTTCTTGCAACATCTGCCGCACTCATTTGAGTGAGCCCAAGTCCATTTAGCTCCTCTACAATGACATTCAAGCGAGAATACATTTCATTAGCATTTTCTTTAGGAAGCATCTCAAATGTATTAATCTTGTTCATCACAAGATGATAGCGTTCCTCGCGTTCACTCTTTGATCCCTCATGGAGCGCACAAAGTTCCTTCCATAGAGCATGGGCGGTTTTGTGGTTCCGAACGCGGTTGAACACCTCTTTGCAAAGACCTCTAAAGATGTGGTTTTTGGCCTTTGCATTCCACTTCTCGTTTTCTTGTTCTTGTGGAATAAGAACGACGTCTTTAGCCGGAGGGGTAAACCCTTCGATCGCGGCTTTTAGGAACTTTGAGTCACATGCCTCAAGGTATGACTCCATCCGTATTTTCCAATACGGGAAGTCATCCCCATCGAACATGGGTGGCGGTCCATCCCCGTTAGACTTCTTTCTCTAGGCGGTGAAGCCTAAATAATGAGCACTAGGCTCTGATACCAATTGAAAGGATCAAGATGCCCAAGAGGGGGGGTGAATTGGGCTTCTCTAAAAATTTAAGCAACCTATAAGCTCCAATTCAACCCCTTGTGCCTAGTGTGACTAGAGAGCTACCGGATAAAAGTTTTGCAACCTAGTTCCAATCCTATTCTAGCATGACAATTCTAGGAATGTAAAAACACAAAGTAAATGCTATAAAGTAAAGGAGTAGTGGAAGAAAGTGCTCGGTGATGTTTTGCCGACGTATCGGAGAGTCGCCACTCTCCACTAGTCCTCGTTGGAGTACCCGCGCAAGGGTCTTGCTCCCCTTGGTCCGCGCAAGGACCAAGTGCTCTCTACGGGCTGATTCTTCGACACTCCGTCGCAGTGAATCGCCCAAAACCGCTCACAAGCTTGACACGAGCCACCCACAAGAACTCAGAGCGGTCTTCGTGCCTCCAATCACCACCGAACAGTCTTGGTGATGGCAATCACCAAGAGTAACAAGCAAAGAACTCTCACTTGACCCAAACAAGGCACTAGAGAGTGGTGGATGCACACTTGACTCTTGGAATTCAACTAGAGAAGGATTCTCACAAGAAATCTCTCAAAACTCAATCCTCTCTAGGCTCTTGCTACTCTCTTGCACCACAAGGTGTTTCTCAGCTGAACAAATGGGCAAGAGACCTCTCATGGACAAGGTGGAGTATAAATACACCCCACGAAGTCTAAGGGTCGGCCAACCGTTTTACACTGAAAACGAGGTCACCGGACGCTGTTGATGTTGCACCGGACTCTCTGCACCGAGCGTCCAGTGACACCCAACGGCTAATTGTACCTGCCTCTGACAGATCACCGGACGCTACTTCCCAGCGTCCAGTGCTCCGAGGAAGTTTACAACCTCCCTGAGTTTAGGAACGGACGCTACCCGGTGAGTCCGGTGCTAGCGTCCGGTGCCTAACCCTAGGCACCGAGCATTCTAACGGCTAAGGACCTCACTGGACGCACTCACAGAGCGTCCGGTGCAGCGTCCGGTGCCTACTTAGGCACCCAAACTTCGTCAAAACGCGACTGTTCCAAAAACGAAGTTTGTTCCTCTCGATCTAAGGACTATCTCTGAGCTGCCTAGTGCTAGGTTTACCAAGCGTGCACCACACCTAAACCTAAAGTCTTGCCTAAGTCAAGCTACTAGATCAAAGCCTCTCTTAATAGTACGGTCAAAGGAAAACAAAGTCCTAAACTACTCTAAGTGCCCTTCTACACCATATGGCACTTAGACCTAGTCTAGTCTTGACGATGTCCATCCATCCTTTGAAAACCGAAACGATTTCCACTATTAAGTAGGCATGTACGTCTCTGTTCATCGAGTACCTATTGCCATGACCTCACTAATGACTTTGCCTCTGCAAAACACACGTTAGTCACAGTAATCAACATTGTCATTAATCACCGAAATCACTAGGGGCCTAGATGCTCTTTCAATATTGAACTTATTATATCACAGAGTTATATGACAATAATTTAGTCAAATTGTATAAACTTATTTAAAATAACAATTTATGTAGTGTAGTATATCATAAAGGTACTAATAAAAATGTAAGTAATCTTCAGTGTTATTACTATGTGTTTTATTAAGGAAAAATATTCCCTTAACAAAACAAATAATAATGACACTGAAGATTTACTTTAGATATATTTTTCCATGCTTGATAAGCTATTCAAAAAATAGTTATCCTAATGTATACATGTTTACTTGTTTACAGGGTGCAACATAGTATTATGCTTACGTCTTTCATAATTTAGAAATATATGTAACGTACTTTATGGAATAGTGAATTATTTTTTAAAATAGCTTATATTAGTATCTAGAAGTAAATGCACCAGAGGTCCTTAAACTTGTAAGGGTCCATAAACTTTAAAATTGTATTTCTAGTTCTCTAAATTTGTAGTGGTGCACCGTAGATCCATTTCACACACTGTCTACTACTTTATATTATTGTAATAGCAGAATAAGATCCAATGACTATTATTGGCGACGACGATTAGAGTCTACCATATTAAAGGGTAGATGCTTTTAATTATTGTAAGAATAATTTTGGGAATTTATCTTTTTTTTTTAATTTTCTTGCATGTGTGATAACTAACATAAAGACTTTAATAGTAATAATAAGATAAAATTAGGATCACGATGTAGACTTTATCTATATTAAAAATAAACACCTAGTAGAACCTTTTTTTGTGAAACCTTTAATTTTACTAGGGAGAAGAGAATTTTTCTTTGTAAACAATATATTTGCTTTGTTTTAATGTCCTTTTGATTGACTCAAGGGAAATTATGATATATTGCAGGAATTTAACATGGGCGGAAATTAGTGGTGCTGTTACAAGACCTTATATTGAAAACTATAAATTAGGTAATGTATATATAATGCATACGCTTAGCACTATAAAATTTTGCAATCAATTTGGTTTGTAAGAGTTTTGTTGGGAATGTAGATAATTCAATACCATTTTGTTCTTTTAATGGCTACAAAGGATTAGCTAAGTGTCAGAAATATGGGCCTGAGGTACCCTCATTGATCATATATTTGGCCCATCAATGGAGGATGACCAAGGAGTAAGCGCGCGAGGGCTAAGCGTAACTACCAACTTGGAGATCATGACGTATCATGGATATCTACGACCATCATAGCTATGGTAAGATAGAATTGATTTGTTATAACAAACTAGGAATCTGTTCTGTAGCACCGATCGCCCTCATTGTAACCCTACCCCTCTACCTATATAAAGGGGGTAAGGACTCCGCGATCATCATGTCCACCACGACACCATCACTTCATTCGAAACTACCTTGTAGCTAGGAGCAACCCCTATAAACGAGCATACGAATACAAGAAGAAGTAGCAACTAGACGTAGGCCTCATTTTATATCATCAGGGAGCACATGGGGTACTTGTAGGTAACCAGGAGTTCATTGGGCTCAGGGGGGCGGAGACCGACGTAGGAGTTCATTGGATGCACCGCCTCTCCATCCTATAGCCTTGGATCCACCCCTGAGGCAGTTACAAGGTTGGTGGAGGCTAGTAGGTTGGTTGGTTGGAGAGGCGGTTTGTATGCCTTTAGAGTATGGCGGTGGACCCATGAATCCATGGCACATCCATCCATCCATCACCATCGAATCAAACCAACTTAGATGGAGGGTGTAGAGGCCATAGAAGAGAGATCCCACATATTAGTGACATGGCAAGGCCCAGAGAAGGGTTGGAGGCCACCTAGGTGGCGGTGGCCGCCGCGCCACTTTGCTCGGTTGGCGCCCTGCCACGTCCACGTGTCATCCTAGCCTTAAATTTGATCATTTTTGGTATTTTTTCTGTATACAAATAAACATCCAAGGACATGTGGAACTAGGTGAGTTATAAGTAAAAATTTCATCATTTTATTTTGATTTACCTTGTATATGGGTGGAATATTGATGGTCAAATGGGGTGTTAATGACCATCAATAGTGTTCATGTGGGTACAATTGTACCTCTATCTTTTCAATAGCATGAAGTCTCCTATGGAATTGTTCGGTTATTCTCTCTTCTAGACTAAGTGGAGTGAGAACGAATGAACTTAGATATGAGATTAATTATAAAGTTGATCACTTCATTGTTGTTATCAATCGATACATGTAAATGTAATTGCTAAGTAGATTCATGAGCATCTCATTTCTTAATGAATGCCATGCTTTTATGCAAGCAAACAAATGGCTATTAATCCTTTTGCATCCACAAAATTTGTATGTTGGAATAAGGCCTCTGTGCTGCCGACAAGTTGTTTTGTAGATACTTCAGACTTGATGACCATTTAAGTTAAAGCTCAAGTGAAGTTCGTGGTGTAGCAGACTGCACGTCCCCAAAGGGCTGCCATTACTCTGGTGCCAATAATAAAGTGAATGAGTAAACTTAGAACGTGGTTTTATCAATGAATCACCTATACTATTTCAGTCTTCCACTTGTATTCAAAAGCAATGATGTAACTTGTTTTATTTCCATTCACTTGGTGATGAGTTATGTGAAGTCTTGATGATTGGTTCGTGGAACGTATCGTAACTCTACTCCGTCTCAATCGAAGGTTTCAGCTCCCAGTTCTTAAGAAATGAAACTTAATATGAAGTCTCAATTGAAGATTTCATCTCCTAGTTTTCAATAAGTGAAACTTAATATGAAACAGGTCTCTCGCAGTACATAGTTTCATCGACACAGTTTCATAAAGCTATTTTAAGCTTTCATGCGTCCCGCCCGTGTCTCTCTCACGTGTACGTGATGAGACAAACTAAAAGTTCTTAGTGGGGTTTCATACGATTTCCAACAGTTTGGAAACAAACGTACGTTCACTCATTTTGTCCCAATTAAATGTTTTCCTTCTTTCTTCTCCTCAATACATGCAAAAGCTCTACTTTGCTAATATGACACTCTATTTAATGTATATGAAACCCTATAAAATCTGTATTGAGGCTGGCCTTATAGATCATGGTAATAGAGGTGTGGATGATACTCATAAGGATCAGCGTAGTTGGTTTGGTCTAAACTCTAAGGCTGCCTCCTGTACGAGATCCATTTGGGAACCTAAACTCAAAATAAATCTCTAACACAGTACCTATAGCCTCCAACAGAGTACCCATAACCCAAATTTGGGTATCATCTCTCCTCGAGAGTGTTGTCTTTTAGGTCTTGTTGTTGGAAAAGACTAAAAATAGATATGGAATATTTTACCTGTAGCGCTATTCAAAAACAAATGAGTCTTATATTTTGGGTGACGATTGTTGGACGGTGGGCCATGTAGTGGATGACACCCGATTTTAGATAAATTAACAGACGGACCCCATGTGGACCGTGATTAAAATATATGTCTCTCCATAGATTGGATTGTCTTAATTAGGCTGCCAAAGTCCGTATCAACATGCATCTTCTCCTTAATCCTTAAGCTATCATCATATCAAAGGCGGCCATTGAACCAATAAACGATCTGGCTGCACTGCACCTACATGCAGCGAATTGAACGCGATGCCGCCGCCGCGCCGAGCCCGCCTCTCTTCCCGGCCCTACTATTCCGTGGCAGCTTCGGAGCGCAGCAGTAGCACCAGGGGCTGGCTGGCCGTCCGTCGAAACAGGCCCTCCAAGCGGTCGCGGTCGCGGGCGCCGGCGCCCACGATCGCGCAAGGCGACGAGGAGGACGACGGCACGCCGCTCACGGACGAGATCCTCGTCGGCATCTTCGCCGGCTTGCCGGACTTCTCCGATCTGGTCCGCTGCGCGGCCACCTGCAAGCGGTGGTGCCGCCTGGTCTCCCGCGAGGCCGCCTTCATCTGCCGCAGTCGGCGATGCCGCCGCCGGCCCTACGTCCGCAGCCTCGCCCTTGGTTTCTTCTACTTGCACCGCCGAGGCGCCGCCGTGCCACGCTTCGCCGCCACCGCGTCCGCCTCGCGCCGACTCGCCCTCCGGCAGCCCTCGCTGAACGCGCTCGTCGAAGGCCTCGACGATGGCCTGTTCGACTCGTCTAGACTCGTTGCCTCCCGGAACGGCCTCGTCGTCGTCGAGCTCCAGCGTGGGAAGCGCGAGCGGGCACTGAAGCTATGCGTGTGCAACCCAATGACCGGGGAAGTTACTGTCCTCCCGTCTCTCGGCGGCAAGGAAATCGTGCGACCGTATGCCTGTACCATCATCACGGCCGACGACGACGTCGACGACGATGACGATCGGACTATCGGATTCACGGCAGGGACTCACCGAGAGCACAGTCAGATCCTGATCCATTCTTCTTCAGAGTAAGGATTGAAAACTTTGTTTTCTAATATTTTTTGGATTGGAATAAAACGGGTAATGAATATTTGAATAGTTGTTTGTTCATATTTATTGAGAGAGAATTCTTCAGTGGGTGAAAGATGATGATATCATTTAATCTATTTAAAAAAGGAGACCCTAGAGTTACATTGCAATTGCAGTAGCCTTGCTGTTTTCTAATGTTTCTTATTAATTATTAGAGACAATGACACTATCTCACTATGGGCTTCTTTGGCAGCCCAGAATCCCGCAGGGATCCCGGCCTTTTCCATGGGCTAATCAGGCCCGTGCCAGCCTCCCCCGGGCCAAAATTATACACCATTTGGCAGCCCACGAAGTCGAGGAATGCGGCCCGCTTCCCTGTGTTTTACTCGGGGAACAAAACCACGACCCTTTCGTCCGGGAGAGTTTCCCCGTGCTGCGCTCGCGAGGAGCCGAGCCGCCCGACTCCTTCCTCTCTCGCAACACCGCCGCCGCTCGCCCAGGCTCCGCCGCAACGGCTCGCCCAAGCTCCGCCGCCGGTCTCCATCCAGGAGAGCTTCACGTCGAGTCGCATCCGCCCCATCATCCCGACGCCCCGACATCCCATGGCATCCGCCCCGGCACCCCGTCTCCTCCACGCCGGCTTCCCGACGCCTCTGCCATCTCGTCGATCCGGTGAGCCCTGGTCACGCCTCTGCCATCTCTGTGCCTTCTGCTAGGGTTTTGGATTTCTTGACCCTCCCTTCTCACAGGTCATTCCTCCTAGATCCAGTGAGCCCCAGCCTGTCCGCTTGCCTCGTTCCAAGATCTGGTGAGTCCTTCCTCCCTCCTTGTTCTGATATGCTATTGTTCAATCATTCAGCAATCCATTCAGCAGCGGCCACAATCTCAGCTAAATCCATGTCCTGCAGGTCTTCTATGAGTCCCCTCGATTCTTAAACAGCAACATCCAACCCAAATCATCCTGTTGCACATGGCCAGAGCATAGAAGGTAATTGTATACAAATACAAATTTGTAAGTATATTATGGATCTTATAAGTTTTCTGGAAAATAAATAATATCTCAATATGATATGTGCATGCTAAAATATGCTAATCATGTTATTGGGAGCGACCTGGGAGCAGCTTAAGATACGGAACCTATTGTTGCTTGCTTGCGATGTTTTCCAATGTCATACTAAAGTGGTTCCTTATAACCTTATGAAAAGTGGTTCCTTATAACCTATTGTTGATTGCTTAGAAAATTGAGACCTTTCAGTTAGTAGTAGTTACCCCGTCACTTCGATATTGGCCTTTGTCAAAGCTCCAGGGTGTGGATTCCATGGAAGCATATGGTTGTGTGTGCTGAGCTTCTTCTGAGCATTTTTTTTATGCCGAACTGGGGCAGTTGGGTGTGTTAAACACAGACAAATGGAGCATTTAGTTCTGGTGAATTGGACTCGATATTGAGTTTACAGGAGCAGTCAGGGACAATATGTATGGTTCTGTAGTTAGTATGGAAACTTTTTCTTTTTTTTGTTAAGTCCACAAAAGGCCTCTTTGTTGAATGCTTAAATTCTCTAATTTATTTTATTTTTTATTATAAACACAAGTTGGCTATTTAATCAGCTGGATCTTCACGTGTGCTATTCTGCTCCTCTGACGCGTCTCCGTTGTTCGACTCCCCTAGGGGCACAACACTACTTGATCAACCAGTAGCGAATCCAGATTTTGATGCCATTCCTGGAAAACTTCCCATACCATTTTTTATTACCAGTAATTAATTCCATATTTATTACGCACGGCAAACCCGTGTTGCGCCACAGACGACAGTAGAAACTGAAGGCCAGGACTAGAAGTGGGTGACGTGTTTCGGGTAGCTGGGAGCACGATGATTTGCAGGTTTCGAAAAGTGGAACAGAGACCACTGGCAGAGAGGAAGCTTTCTTGGTTGCCTTTGTTTTTTCAAATTCTAGTGGGGTAAACTTCGGCCATTCACATGGATCTGCATGCTTATTTTGCCGTGATGTGCAGTATCATTAGTACTACTTGTTATAAGTTGCTTGTTAGTCTCACAGAATATGCTGTCATGGATGCACCAGCTCTCAAGCTTTGACTATTTTGCCATGATGCGCAGTACCATTAGGACTACAGTGGATTTTCTTTTGTATGAAAATAAATGTTTTCTGTAGTTTGTCTGACCAGGTTCATAGCTAATACTTGTATCTTTCAATGATGGTCTTAGAAGTCCCAAAATCTCATGGATATTGTTGCCTTGATATTCCAATGTCTAATTTACATGATTTTTTTCGTGAAGGTTCAACTTGACTGGAGGCAGGTCATTGTATCTTTCAATGTTTTCTAGATGATGATATCATAAATTATTTCAACAAGGAGATCCTAGACTTACATTGCAGTAGCCTTTGTTTTCTAAATATATGTTCCTTAATTATTAGAGACAATGGCACTATCTATGTTTAGAACTTATACTTTGCTTATAACTATTGCATATTTACATGTATGCATGTGGAATACCCAGCTGTGCTCCGCCACAAGATCAGAATCACGGCAGGGACTCACCCAGGGCACCGTCCTCGTACAACGTGCTGCTTGTGTACTGCCGGCGCGGCTTTACTGCATGCCGGACCTACGCGTCCGACAGCGGGCGTTGGGGCCGTGAGGAAAAGGTGACCGACGCCACACGTCTGGGAAAGAAGCAGATGGCAGCAATGGCGGCAGGCAACAGCGTCGTGGCTCACAAGGTGGTGTACTGGCATGCCAAGACCATGGTGTTCGCGCTGCGCCTCGGCACGCTGCACGCAGAGCACTTGCAAATGCCAGACACCGGAAAGGACGCCGCCGGCAACACGCTGCTCGGCGTGTCGCCGGAGGGATGGCTGCGCGTCGTCCAGGTTGTTGAAAAGATATCCGACCCTAGCAGCCCGCCGGCGACGGTCAAGCGCAGCGTCTCCATTGTCGTGGTCACCGGCCAGATCAGTGCCACCGACGACGGCGAGTGCCTATGGGATCAGCCCCAGCCCCGGCAGGTAATCGAGGTGGTGGGTCGGTTCCTGCCGTCGTCGGAGACGACGTGGATCCAGCTGCAGTGGATGTGCGAAAAGAGCGGGGTCGTCTTCTTCACCGCTGGGTGCGTCGACGACGACCAGACAGGCGACGTGTACGCCATGAGCCTCGACAAGCAAGAGGTGGAGAAGGTGGCGAATCACCATGGAGGTCCGTCGACGTGGGAGAACTTGCATGGGTACGAGATGGACCGGACGTCATACCTGTCCTCGCTCGCCATGGATGAGGATGATCCATGATGACTATATATATGATTCTTGATTCAGTGATCATGCAAGATGTAATTTTTATTATTTACATAAGTTGTCTAGTGGACAATATATCAGATGCAAGAAGACTTGTACTGACACATGATTTTTTTATTAGTTAATTAGATCTGAAATTGAGGGAGTTCACATCAAATGTCTCTTTACCTTGTATATTTCTCCGAAAAGAGCGGGCTTGTCTTCTTCACTGTGCGGCGACTAGACAAGTAATGTGTACGCGATGAGCCTCGACGAGTAAGAGGTAACCAGAAAATAAACACATTGCTTTGTCTATTGTTGGACTTAATTTTTTGCAGCATGATTTACACAATAATAATGATGACAGTGCATAAGAAAAAGAATATGTCGTTGTTTCAGGTAATTAAGGGCTCTCTTGACATGCTGAATTTTTTTTGTACCAAACTGATATGCTGAATTTGCTCACCTAGTACAAAAATCATTTTCGCTGGCACGTTGTTTTTTTTTCACAGGCGGTTCACAATATGATGGCGCTAGTAGAAAAATTTCAGCGGGCCCAACAAGAGAACCGCCTGTGTAAACAAGTTTACACAGACGGTCTTCTTAACTCAACCGCCTGTGTAAACTTTCCATTTACACAGGCGGCTTACGATAAAACCGCGTGTGTAAATACCATTAATATAGGCGGTCGAATTACGACATCCGCCTGTGTAAATGTGTCTTTTTACACAGGCGGTTTGTATAGAGGACCGCCTGTGCTATTGTATTTACACAGGCGGCCCTCTTTATGAGCCGCCTGTGTCAAGTCTGCTATAAATACCCTTCGTCCATCTCCAGACAAGAACAGTTACTCCCGTGAGCTCTGCACACTGGCAGACCAGGCGATTCCAGTTTCCAATGGGGAGGTTTTGATCTTCATTTCTTTGGTGAGAAACTTCCAAAAGGATAATTAGTGCCATTGATGCTATTTTTTAGTGATTCTTTGGTTTAATTCTTGTATTGGAGGTGCTCTAGATCTAAAGTTCATCATGCATTCTTGCTTAGTGTTAGGGTTCATAGGGCAAGAGAGAGAGTTTTAGCTAAATTTTTATGTAAATTCATAGTAAATTGTAAAAATTAAAAAATAGAAAATAAATACTTTTAGAATTCTTGTGAGTAGATCTATACAATAGAGTAATGATGAGGACATTTTGAAGTTTATAATTTTGATTCAATTTTAGCTTTTATTTTTTGAGATGAATTACACTTTATAAACTCAAACATTAAAATGTTGAAAATCATAAACTGGCAAATAAATACTTTTTCAAATCTTTATGCGTAAATACTTCATAGAAATCCTTGAATTATTCCTAAATTTTATACAATTGTTTCTTATAATTATGAAAATGAGTTTAAACAATTATTTAAATTCCATAAATTATAAACTCCGTAAGGGGTAGGTTTTCATCTCTGTTTAATAGAAGAAGGTTAGTTAAGTCTGTTTTCGGGGGTTATAGTAGTTTTGTTTTTAGATTGACCTACTGAAGGGTCGAGATGCCGGACTAGAGGGGCGGGTGAATAGTCCTTTCTAAAAATTATTACGCCGGCTAACCGAAACAAATGCGGAATTAAAACTATCGGTCTAGCCAAGACTACACCCCTCTATCTAAGTTCTCTAGCACCTTGAAAAGATCCTAAACAAGCAAGCAAGGTGCTACCTTAGCAAGAGCTCACCTAACCAATTCTAGCAGCAAGGTCACACAAACCTATGCAACTAGTACTTTGCAAACCGGAGGAGCTCCTACTCAAACTAGTGAGGCAAAGCGCACAAAGCCTAAGCTCACTAGCAAGCTCAATAACAAGGCAACTAATGCCAAATTAGAGAGCACAACTTACTTAGCTACACAAACTAAGCAATGTGACTAACAAGGTTACACAAACCAAATTAGTCACGCAAGGGAACTACTTCTAGCTACACAAGCAAGAAGGTAACTAGCAAGCTACACAAGCTAACTAATTACAAGAGCAACTACACAAGCACAAATATAAGAATGTAAGAACAAGCTTATGTTAGGGACTTTGCAAACCAACGGGAAGAACAATGTTGACACGATGATTTTCTCCCGAGGTTCACTTGGTTGCCACCAAGCTACGTCCCCGTTGAGACAAGCTCCAAGGTTGCCGCCGGTCCTCTTGCTAGTGGTGACCCGCAAGTCACACTCTCCCACGTGGAGTGCTTACCACAAGCTCTAGCACTTGACCCGGCCGGACCACTTGTCACTCTTCACGTCTCACTCAACTAGAGTTGCTCTTCGCGATCCCCGCGGGGTGAGCACCGTACCCCTCACAATCTCTTCTCCGGAGCACCGCACAATCTCCTTGCGTGCTTCGACGGAGTCACAAGCCACCAAGCCGTTTAGGAGGTGGCAACCTCCAAGAGTAACAAGCACCACCAGATTGCAACATGAACACCTAGTGCCACTCGATGCAATCTCTCAATGCAACGCACTAGAATCACTCACTCGCTATTGATTCGCACTCTTGCAAGCACAAGTGAGTTAGAGGCTTTCCTAGCACTCCCCAAGCATGGACACTAAGTCCCAAGGGTGCTCAACACCGGCCAAGGCCGGCCACCACTTCTATTTATAGCCCCAAGGGCTAAACTAGCCGTTACCCCTTCACTGGGCAAAACACGTGGGCACCGGACGCTCACAGGGAGCCACCGGACGCTCAACCCCCAGCGTCCGGTGCTCAGGCGTCAGCCACGTGTCACTAGCCGTTTGAACTCGACCGTTGCTGCCAACGCCTATTGCGCACGCGTGCCTGCACGGCACCACCGGACGCTCTACTGCGTCACACCGGACGCGTCCGGTGCACACCGGACTCGTGCGCAGAGAGCTCCGCAAACTCGCAAGGTCACCGGACGCGAGCCACCGGACGCACCCTTAGCGTCCGGTGCTCACCGGACTCACACCTAGAGAGGTTTGCAAAACACGTGGACACCGGACTCAGATCACCGGACGCTCCAGCTTGCGTCCGGTGCCTAACCCTAGCTGAGCCAAGCAGCCGGCACACCGGACGCTCAGACACAGCGTCCGGTGCCTCTGAGCCAGCGTCCGGTGAGTGTTCCTCAGCGAGAAACACTCCCGCGACTTCTCCAAATTTCCCACCGGCGCAATAGAAAATATGCACTTCATTTTCTCGAAAAGCGCCAAATCCTCTCTCTACCCTTCAAACTCCACCTCCTTCTCAAAGTGTGCCAACACCACAACGTGTGTACCAACAAGTGCACGTGTGTTAGCATTTCACAAACATTTTTCCAAAGGAGTTAGCCTCTCAACTTGCCACGCCACTCGATCCTAACATGTATGCAAAGTTAGATCGCTCAAGTGGCACTAGATGACCGATATGCAAACAAGTTTGCCCCTCTTGATAGTACGGCCATATATCCTAAATCCGGTCATAAACTTCTCTACACACCTATGACCGGTGAAATGGAAATGCCCTAGGTTATACCTTTGCCTTGCGCTTTCCATTCTATCTCCTCCAATGTTGATGCAACACATGCACCAACCAAACACCAAATGATATGATCCACTTCATATCATCACGTGACCGTATTGGTTCATCGATCTTGACCTCACTTGCTCTTCACCATTGCCTCGGTCCATCGGCGCCAAGTCTTGCTCAAGCTTCACCGTCACACGCGGTCCCTCGCTTCAAAGCCTCCGACTTGCCCTTCACTCTTGCAACCGATCCATCAAGCCAAGCCTCATCTTGATCTTCTCCATCTTGGTCACATGACTCCATGTCATGTCTCATATGCAATGAGCTCCTTCATCATCACATCATCACCTGTGGACTAATCTCCTGTGTATCTCACATAAACACTATTAGTCCACCTAAGTTGTCACTCAATTACCAAAACCAAACAAGGACCTTTCACCTACATTAATTGTTCTTAACTAATTATAGCTAAATATGGAGAGGTCATTATGGATGTACAACTTATCAAGATTGGACCCTTCATTTGTAGTGGAGGTCCAAAAATTTATTGATGTCGCAAAGATACATGCTCACAGAACAAAGGCGAAGCACATATGTTGTCTATGCGCAGATTGCAAAAATATTGTGGCATTTGACAATGTAGAAGCAATTACTTCCCATCTAGTTTGCAGAGGATTTATGACTACTTGATTTGGACAAAACATGGCGAGGGTAGTTTTGCACCTTATATGCGGACAACTGACAACACTGCAACTAACATCAATGTGGAGGGTCAAATGCCACCTCTCAATGAATTTCATGCTATGCCAGATGTCAATGAAACTCATACGTCTGATGTCAATGAAACTCAACATGCTAACACAGATACTGTTGAAGATGTAGATTTCTTAGAGGCAATAATGAACCGTTGTGCGGATCCATCAATATTCTTCATGAAGGGAATAGAAGCATGGAAGAAGGCAGCATAGGACACTTTATACGACGAGTCGAAAGGTTGTACCAAACAGTCGTCGACATTACGTGATGTTCTTCAGTTTTTGACGATGAAGGCTAGACATGGTTGGTCCGATGCTAGTGTTGACGGTCCTTAAGTACTAAATTTAACTATCAACTAAACATGGAAAAGGATTAATATGCACCAAACACCTAGAATTAGGGTTTTATCTGATAGAATTCCACGAGATTTCAGAAAATATGGAGAGAAGGCCTACATGTCAGGTTTACAATGAGATAATTACGTGCCGTGCAATTTTCCTTAATCTAGAAGAGTCCAGAAGCCATGGAAACGAACGGGAGGTCAATCGGGCCCGGGGGCAGGGTGCCCACCTTGCTCTGGTGGCCAATTAGAGCAGGTCTCCTGGATCGTGCTCCACCGCCTCTAATCTTCAAGAATAACCATGCGATCAATGTCGGTTTGATCTGACGGCCCACATTCACTTGAGGGGGCTATATAAGCAAGGCCTCTCCACCCCAGGGGAGTAGGAGAAATCATTATCAGAGGAAGCCATCAAAGTTAGGGTTTTAGAACTTCTCTCCCACAGAGAATTAGAATTAGCTACTCCCTAATCCTTCAAGTTCTATAGGGTTGATTAGATAGATTTAGAGAAGTAGAGATCTTCATCAATAAAGATTGGTATTATTTCATATCTTTCTCTACTATATCTCTATTCATTATGTTCTTAGTTTGCTCTAGTTCTATAATTTATATAGTTGTGATTGATAATGAGTTTATGTATAAGTTTGCAAAGCGCTTAGCTCTTGACGCGCGAGAGTTAAGTGGTAGATCACATGTAGGCGTGGTGCTTAGATGTTATTTACCTGCAAATGTATCTTAATGGCCGAGTCGTGTGGTAGTTCGCGATAGTGACAGCTTCGTTGATTCTTATATAGTCCACCCTCCGTTGATAGGACAGGCAGAATTTATATTGCGGAGTAAGTCTTGTGATGTTCTAATTTACCTTAGCAATGTTCCTTATACATGAAAGAAGAGTCTTTTATGCTATATATGATCTTGTAGATAACTAGAGTAGATTGTGACTTAGTAGATAGTAAATAACTCAGAATCCATTCTCTAGCTAATCCGACGTCACCTTACATATATGAGGAGTAGTCTATTTTCTAATCGTTGTGTTATTTACCCATGAGCTTATATTTTATTATCATTATTATTATGGCTTACCCCCTGCCAAAGTAAGTGACTGTGTGACGAGTTCCACATTAGTAATCATGTTCTTGCAAGTTTATCTCTAGTCTATGCCTTGATAGATTTTATTTACCTCCACCGTTCTCTTACGCAAAATTATAAATATCGATACCCGGAATACTTTCATGGTGAATTGCTACAATGAGGTATTTTATCTATGCGCTTGTGGATAGAATAGATTATTTTCTAGAGAGCCTTTACATTCATAAATACCTTTGTACACTCTGGCACCATGCTGGGGATGACAATCTAGTATCTAAGTGGTGTTAGTAAGTGTCAACAAGCATTTCTGGCGCCATTGCCGGGGAACGGTAAGGAAAGTCAGGAAGTCAGTCAAGGTTATTCACATAAAATATTAGACTAGTCTATGGAGAAATAATTGCATAAAATAGCTACTAAGTGAGAAATCATAACAAGGCACCTCTGCTTTGGCAGGTTCACCTTGTTGTTTTTCTATGTTTATATTTTTATACAGGGTATATCAGGATTGACTTTGGTACATTCAACTCTTCATCATCAGAACCAAAGTAATCAAGAAAGAAAGAAGAAGCTAGCTACCAATTGCTGAAGCTATGGCACAAAAGACCTTGCAAGAATTCTCTGCTCCAAGTCTTGAGAACATTCCAACTGGTCCAAGATTTGCAGTAGAAGAAGGAGCACTCGAGTTCGAGCTCAAGTCAAGCCTCATCAATTTGGTGCAAGCTACACAATTCAGTGGAAAGGCACATGAAGATGCTAGTGCACACTTGTAGACTTTCTTAGAGATTGGAAGCACAATCCGCATCAACGGAGTTGACAAAGACGTAATACTGCTTCGCCTCTTTCCATTCTCACTAGAAGGGAAATCAAGGAAGTGGTTCTACACTCATCAAGATAACATCAACAACTAGACGAACTTGTCAGATGCCTTCCTATCAAAGTTTTTCCCTATAGGCAAAACAGCTGCCTTAAGAGGAAATATTGTCAGTTTCCAACAGCAGAAGACAAAAACCATTCTAGAAGCATGGGAGCATTTTCAAGGATACATATCAGATTGTCCTCACCATGGAATGGCCAGATGGTTACTTATGCAGACCTTCTACCATGGATTAACCTAGAAGGCTCGTGAGTGCCTAGATGCATCTGCTAAAGGATCATTCTTGAAGCTTACAATTGGAAAAGCAGAGATACTTTTGGATAAGATAGCAGAAAACCAAAGCTGGTTCCAAGATAAAGCTCAACAATGTCATCAAACTGAAGAAATACCAGAAGAAGTAAATGCATTATCAACCAAGATGGAAAATGTGCTCCATTGGATTGACCAGAGGGCCAAGTTCAAAGAATATCAAAAGGCCATTGAGACAGCATACAAATATCAACCTACTTCGAGTCAACCCAATAGCAAAGGTATGAATTCAGATAACACTTTAAAGCAACTTTCATTAAAAGAGATAATTGCTCAACAAACCAAAACTAATGATGAAGTTAAACAAAGGCTAGATACAAATGAATCATCTCTAAAAGATATACACAATAAAATGGATTTTCTATTAACTGCCTTTGTTGAGCAAAACACTCTCAATAAAAGGGTAGAGCTTAAATTAATAAAGCTAGCTGCTGCATTGCGTGTTGCCACTAACATTGAGCTGGTAAAGAACATAACTACTAGAGGAGGCAAAGCCACCAGGGATCCCCCATACCCAAAAGAGAAACAGAGAACATCAGCACCAGTGCAACCAACAGTGATAGAAGAAGAAAGCCCAGTTGAAGCAGAAGATCTGCTACAACCACCAAGAACTAGAGAAATGAGGAAAGATTTTTACGACACCAACTATTTGCCATTTCCCAGAACAAACAGAGGACTGCAGTCGGATGAGCAGTTTGGTAAGTTTGTAGAGGTCATTCAGAAATTATATGTCATCATACCTTTGCTTGATGCCATACAGGTACCCACATATGCAAAGTACATCAGAGATATTCTTAACAAGAAGAGACCACTGCGCACCACTGAGGTTATCAAGCTGACAGAAGAATGTAGTGCGGCCATCCTCAATAAACCACCAAGGAAGAAGAAGGATCCCGGATGTCCCACCATTGATTGCTCAATTGGAAACCAACACTTCAGCAATGCACTTTGTGACCTCGGAGCAAGTGTCAGTGTGATGCCAGCATCAGTCTACAAGAAGCTTGAGCATACGACCCTAGAACCAACATCAATGTGCCTGCAACTAGCAGATCAATCAGTTCGACACCCGATAGGCATCGCTAAAAATGTCCCAGTCAAGATCACAGATTTCCTTGTGCCAGTAGACTTCGTGGTACTAGACATGAATCCTGACTCAAAAGTGTCTATCATCCTTGGAAGGCCATTTCTGAGCACTGCCAATGCCCACATCGATGTTGGAAAGGGAGATATCAAGTTCAACATAAACAGAAAAGAAGAACACTTCACATTCAAGCCCAGACCAGAGAGAGACTCTACAGTGAAGGAAGTTCATGAAGAAGAACCACTGGAGACACCATCTCTGGAGGAAGGTAATTCAGAAGATTAAAAAGATTTGGAGGTCCAGCTTGGGGGACCTAAAAATCCCAAACCCTCGCCGGGAGGTAAATCGGTATTTATCCGCATCATTAATTCTCTCATATTTAATTCCTGCATTATCTATATTTATTCATAGCATTATTATAATAATCAAAAGCCCCATACAAATACTATTTATGGTGTGTAACAACCCATATTTATTATTGTGGAGGCACAAAAAAATATTTTCCATTATCATTTCAATAAGTTTCAATTCTCATAGAATTTCCTGCATTATATTTAATTATAGCAACCTTCTAGAAGCATGACCCACACTCCTTGGGTCCCACATGTCATACACCATATCTTGTGATCCACCAACATGTTTCCACTCACCAGCATTTTTCCACCGTCCAACCACCACCCACTCAACATTATTCTGCGTAAGAGCTAAGCAACGGAGGGAGTGGAGAAAAGGCAGCCAGGATGGCCACCTACAGAGGGCGCCCGCCCTGCCCTTCCTTCAGCCTATAAAAAAGCCACCTCTTGCCTCCAACTTCTTCACACAACCATTACAGAAAACCACGCAAGTTTTAGTTTCCAGAGAAGGTGCTCTTGTAGTGAAGTGAGAAGAAGAGAGGAGAAAAAGAGAAGAGTGAAAGGGAGGTTGGTAGTCTTTGAGTAAGAGAGCAAGGTTCATTAGTATGTAGTGATCCCGCTGTCCAAAGCAGAATTGAAGGTTCATTAGGTGCTGCCAAAAAAAACTTGTCTTAAACAACTAACCCCTGGACTACTGACATTTCGGACAGCTGACCACTAACATTTCTCTCTCACACATTTTCCACTAGTTGTGTTTGTGTCAACTTTTGTCGGCTGGATGATGAAGAAGGTGAAGAACGCAGGCAAGGCCCTCAAGAACATAAGTACGAGGAGTTCGTCCCGACACTCCTCACACCAGTGAGAGATGAGCATCGACCCGACGCCCCCGCAAGCTCCGCCATCTTCATCTGATCCGCGAGTCAAGGTCCTCCTCAAGACAGGACACCTTGGACTGAAGACCCGCTGGGAAAAGGAAGTTTTCCAGCAGCTAAAGAACAAGGATTTCATTCACAACCCCACTCTTGATTCTATCTTGCTACAAGAAATAGGTATGGATACTGAATTTGACTTGATTTTCCAGATGGTGGGATGGACAAATTTTTGGGACATAACTGAGCTGGGTTCCCATCTCCTCACCATTGAATTTCTTTGCACTTTGCAATATTATGAGGGGGGAATCGCTTTTCGGATGTTCAAATAGGACATTATGTTGTCTTGGAGAGAACTGAGCGACCATCTCGGTTTCTCTTCAAGATGCATCTTGGACATTGACTCCGACTTGCCCAATTTTGAGAGACACTAGTTCTGGAGAGAGATATCTAGAGATGAGTTTTATAGTCATGCCCGAACCAGCGACATAGAACATCCCACTCTTAGGATGTTCCACAAATGGCTCGGGTACAATCTTTTCCATCGTGATGATATTAGAAAAGTAAGAGTAGGAGATTTGCAACTTCTATATGCTGCTATAAATAAAATACCCACTTCACTTGTTACTCTTTTGGTTTCTCATTGGCTTAGTATACCTAGTCTTTAGGGACCTGTCGGTTGTACTTCACTCGTCACTCGTCTAGCTTCTAATCTTAATTTGCTAGAAAACTCGTCATTGGAATTCATTGACGAGTTACGAATTTATCATGGCTATGACACATTTAGGCAAGCTCGGATGTTTAAAAAGAGGGGAACATAATGTATATGTTATACGATAATAAAGGCAAGATTCGGTTACCTAACCCGAACCTTAGCCTCTATGTCATTCAAAATTATTTGATTGAGATTGCAGTGACACCGGTAAACCAGAGAGCTCCACAACAAGTAGCATATGAAAGGATGACCACCCATCAAGAACGCACCTGGTATGGAGCTGATCCCGGGCCGGAAGAAGCAGCACACCTGCATTATTGTGACTACAACCCCCGAGTCCTTTGGGACCCATGGGTTCGACATGCTCAACCACAAGAGCCAACACAGGAGACATGGCCGGAGGGCCAAGATCACCAGTGGACAAACCCGCCTTTCCATACGGGCAGGTACTCCACTGATCCATTTGGAGCTTCAGGGTCCAGGCCCTAGCCCCAATTCGATGCAGGACGGTACTCCGATGCCTCTTATGCTTTCACGAACGACTACTACCAAGAGGCCGGCGCCTTCTTCACCCGTACCGACAACACCCTCCTCGACATCTAGAATACGCAAGCAGAACATGGAAGACTCCTGGAACAACAACAAAAGTAGAACCAGGACCACGCCGCTGCAGTATAAGAACTGAGGCAAGACACCACGACAATGAACGACAACATCACCACCATGATGCGATTCTGGAATATTGGGTAAGACCGACAACCACATCCAGCTTGGGGGAGTTCCTCCCCATTTTATCAAGTAAGTTTTTATTTTGCTCTTCTTATTTATTCTTTTCTGTTTTAGTGTTTTATTTATCTTAAAGAGAAAAACTTAGAAAACCCAATAAATATTTTCTTGCTTTAATCTACTGCATTCTATAAACATGAAAACAAAATAAAAAGAGTGTGTAGATAAGTGTGCTTTATTTTTCCTGCTAAGTATTAATCTCTAGAAAAGAATAAAAAGATGCATGATGAAAATGATGAACAGTTGCTCTATTTGCTTACTTTCAAGTATCTAGCTTTCTCCCAGGAATTACTAAAACTGAAGTTTACTATCTATGGGAAGCATGAACCTAAAACTAAAGTCTAAGTAAGAGAAAGGCATAATATAAAGTTTGAGCTATTGTTTATCTTGTTCTTACAACACTAAGTTCTGAAGATTTATTTTGAAAACTTGCAAAACACATGATGAGTTCCTAGCATGACAAAATTCCTACCACAGCCATACTTGCTATAACATCTTTTGCTACTTATATTCACATTGAGTTTGATCGAGCTATGTAGACCCTTAGGAGCTTTTCATGTGGTTAAATTAAGATATTCACTTGCACACATCTACTACACCATCCACCACCATTCATTAAAATTGCTAAAAATATTATCACTCACTGTCCCAAGTGTTGTTATTCTCTCTCTCAAAAAAAGATTCAATGCAGAAGAGGCATGGGTTATGCAAAAAATATACGAGGAAATAAAAAGGGGCAAGTGCCCGGGAACCTCGAAAAAGAAAGAAAAAGAGTGAGACGAGAGGTAAAAATGGACAAGTGTCCGGAGTAGAATTAGGGGTACAAAGATGCCCACCTGAGCGGAAAAAATGGACAAGTGTCCGACAGTAGAATTAGGGGTATTTACTACCCACCTGAAAAAAAAGAAGGAAGAAAAAGGTAGCCCATGTTCTCCCAAAGCAAAGATCAAAGAGGAGGAGAGATAGCAATATGAGGAGCAATGAGAAGTAAGTTTTATCATTACTTATATTTCCACCATTACTATCATTTACTCCACCACACATGCACATCTTGATTTAATTATATGCTAAGTTCCTTTGGATCCATGGCTCGATTAGACAATATATGTATGAGCTGTTTTTCACACCTATGAGCTTCACATAAACATTCTCTTAGCTATAGGTAAGTGACATTTTTGGTAAGGATCCACAAATACCATATATAGAGAGACTTGAGATAATCATTGCTGGGAACTCTGAGCTTTATTTTTGAAAAACTTATGCAAAACTCCAGAACAAAGGTGAAGTATACACAGGAGGAATAGTGCTTGACTTAATTATTTTGTCTTTCAATTACTTAAGACTTAAGTGCAGGTACTAAGCCCCTTGACACTTCACTCTAATCTGGAAAATTTTATGAAAGCATGTGTGCCTGTCAGGAAAGAAAACATCGAAGCAACTCCTGATCCATCTGAGTTTAGCTGTTTGCTTAGGGACGAGCAAAGGTAAGCTTAGGGGAGTTTGTTGACAGTCCTTAAGTACTAAATTTAACCAGCAACTAAACATGGAAAAGGATCAATATGCACCAAACACCTAGAATTAGGGTTTTATCTCACAGAATTCCACGAGCTTTGGTGTTTGTCTATTTCTATAGGGGGTTATCAGAAAATATAGAGAGAAGGCCCACATGTCAGGTTTACAACGAGATAATTACGTGCCGCACAATTTTCCTTAATCTAGAAGAGTCTAGAAGCCACGGGAACGAACTGGAGGTCGATCGGGCCTGGGGGCAGGGCGCCCGCCCTCCCCCCTTAGGCACCCGCCCTCCTCAGGTGGCCAATCAGAGCTGGTCTCCTAGATCGTGCTCCACCACCTCTAATCTTCAAGAATAACCGTGCGATCAATGTCGGTTTGATCCGACAGCCCACATTCACTTGAGGGGGCTATATAAGCAAGGCCTCTCCACCCTAGGGGAGGAGGAGAAATCATTATCAGAGGAAGCCATCAAAGTTAGGGTTTTAGAACTTCTCTTCCACAGAGAATTAGAATTAGCTACTCCCTAATTATTCAAGTTCTATAGGGTTGATTAGATAGATTTAGAGAAGTAGAGCCTAGCGCTCTGGATTTCGGATCTTTATCAATAAAGATTGGTATTATTTCATATCTTTCTCTACTATTTTATTCTAATTGCATTATGTCTCTATTCATTATGTTCTTAGTTTGCTCTAGTTCTATATTTGATATAGTTGTGATTGATAATGAGTTTATGTATAAGTTTGCAAAGTGCTTAGCTCTTGACGTGCGGGAGTTAAGTGGTAGATCACATGTGGGTGTGGTGCTTAGATGTTATTTACCTGCAAATATATCCTATTGGCCGAGTCGTGTGGTAGTTCATGATAGTGACAGCTTCGTTGATTCTTATATAGTCCACCCTCCGTTGATAGGACAGGCAAAATTTGTATTGCGGAGTAAGTCTTGCGATGTTCTGATTTACTTTAGCAATGTTCCTTATACATGAAAGAAGAGTCTTTTATGCTATATATGATCTTGTAGATAACTAGAGTAGATTGTGACTTGGTAGATAGTAGATAACTTAGAATCCATTCTCTAGCTAATCCGACGTCACCTTACATATATGAGGAGTAGTCTATTTTCTAATCGCTGTGTTATTTACCGATGAGCTTATATTTCATTATCATTATTATTATGGCTTACCCCTGCCAAAGTAAGTGACTGTGTGACGAGTTCCTCATTAGTAATCATGTTCTTGCAAGTTTATCTCTAGTCTATGCCTTGATAGATTTTATTTACCTCCACCGTTCTCTTACGCAAAATTATAAATAACGATACCTGGAATACTTTCCTGGTGAAATGCTACAATGAGGTATTATATCTGTGCGCTTGGGGATAGAATAGATTATTTTCTAGAGAGCCTTTACATTCATAAATACCTTTGTACACTTTGGCACCATGCTGGGGATGACAACCTAGTATCTAAGTGGTGTTAGTAAGTGTCAACAGCTAGCTTCATTGATTTCTTGCGTGTACGTAGAGACCTTCTTCCTAAGGAGAACAAAGTGCCTGCTAACACGTACTATGCAAAGAAGCTAGTCAGTCCACTTACGATAGGTGTTGAGAAGATCCACGCATGTAGAAATCATTGTATTCTATATAGGGGTGATCAGTATAAAGACTTAGACAGTTGTCCAAACTATGGTGGCAGTAGGTACAAGACAAACAAAGATTATCGGAAGGAGGAGAATCTAGCCTCTGTTTCTACAGGGAGGAAGCAAAAGAAGACCCAAACAAAGATTCAACAAGACAAGCGCTCAAAGCCTAGTAGCAAAGAAGAAGTGGACTATTATGCATTGAGAACAATTCCTGCTTTGGTGATATGGTATCTCCCCATGGTTGATCCTTTGAGGTGTTTGTTTGCAAACCCTGAAGACGCTGAACTTATGACCTGGCATGCTTCGGATGAAAGGAAAGATGATGGAAAGTTATGACATCCAGCCGATGTAAAGCAATGGAAAGATTTCGATCATAAATATCCAGACTTTGCTGACGATCCATGGAATGTAAGGTTTGCACTGAGTACTGATGGAATGAATCCATTTGGTGAAAGGAGCAGCACGCACAACACATGGCCGGTGATCCTGACAATATACAACCTTCCTTCATGGTTGTGTCAAAAGAGAAAATATCTTTTGCTAACCATTCTTATTTCTAGACCTACACAACCTGGAATTGATATGGATGTATTTCTAGAGCCCTTAATGCAAGACATGCAAACACTATGGGAAGTAGGTGTGGACATAATCGATGCGTTCCGCAAAGAGACATTCACACTCAGAGAAATTATTGTCACAATTAATGATTATCCTGCTCTCTTCTCATTATCAGGCCAGTTCAAGGGAAAGGTTGGTTGTGTAGAGTGCATAGATGGAATATGACACGTGTCTCTTCCTGCATCTAACAAGATAGTGTAAATGAGGCACAGAAGATGGCTACCGGTAGGCCATAAGTACCACTTACAAAAGATGAATAAGTACTTCGATAATATTGATGAATCAAAATTTACTGCTCCATCAGGTTGTAGTAAAGGGCATAGAGTGTACAAGATAGTTGAGAATGTGAAGTTTGTTTTTGGAAAGAAGACCAAAGATGGGAAACCAAGAAAGGTTGTGAAGGCAAATGAAGGGGACACATTCAAGAAGAAGTCCATTTTCTTCAAGTACTTATCGTACTAGAAAGACTTGGACGTACAACATGCGATCGATGGTATGCATGTTCAGAAGAATGTGTTTGAAAGCGTAATTGGAACCTTGCTAGACATAAAGAGCAAGACAAAGGAAGGTCTCAATTCACGTTTGGACATGCAACATTTAAAGATCAGAAAAGAACTTCACCCTGTACTCCTAGAGAATGGGAAGTACGAGCTACCGGCAGCAAGTTACAACCTAAACAGAGAGGAGAAACATGCAATGTGTGTGTGGTTGAAGAATTTAAAAGTTCCATCTGATTTCTGCTCCAACATAAGGAGTCTTGTGTCGATGAAAGACCTTACATTCACCAACTACAACTCACATGATTGTCATGTCATGCTGACCACTTTTCTTCCTATCGCCATCAGGGCTATAAATCCAGTGTGCTTAAAGATGGCAATCACACGGTTGTGCTACTTCTTTAATAAGATATCTGAGAAGGTAATTGTCCGTGATGAGTTAGAGTCCCTACAAAAATTTGCTGCAGAGACATTGAGCCAGTTGGAGATGTGCTTTCCCCCATCGTTCTTTGATATCATGGTACACCTTGTTGTTTATTTGGTGCCTCCAATAGAGGCATTAGGTCCCATGTATTTCCATGAAATGTGGACGTATGAGCGTTTCATGTCAATATTGAATGACTATATGTCAAATCGTGCTCATCCGGAGAGTTCCATGATAGAGGCATACACTACAGAAGAGGCCATTGAGTCTGGAGGATCACTATGTAATAATCTCCTAAAAGACCAGGTATCAATTGGTTTGCCTCCATAGCGACATGAGGGAAGGCTTGATGGACGCGGAAGGATGGGACAAAAATCATTCATCCCGCCAGATTACAACATAGTCCTAGAGGCACATTATAGCGTACTACAACAACTCATAAGAATGGACCCATTCATTGAGCAACACATGAAATAGCTTCGTAAGGAGAATCCAGGATGCACAAATGATTGGGTACACAAGGAACACAAGCCTCAGTTGACCACATGGTTAAAGGATTTGGACATGACAGAGGAATCAGAAACATTAAGATTTTAGCATCTAGACCATCAAGCCAGGTCACATCATGGCAGAGCTATGACATTAGTGGCTTTTCATTTTCCACAAGCTATAGGGACACCAAGAGCATGGCACAAAATAGTGGCGTTCGATGCAAGGCTATAGATGACGCAACTGGTGAAACAACTACATACTTTGGGTTTATTGATGACATATGGGAGGTAGAATATTGTTGATGCAAAAGCTGGATCTGCAAACACAAAGGGCTAATACCCGATTTCAAACGTTAAGGCGTGCCAGCCGATTTGACCTTACTACCGGCAAAGGTGATAACTCGAATACTTTGGTCCCGACAACAGCGATGCGCCCGGATGCCACGGCCAAGAGGTATTCACGCGGAACTTGAGAATACGCCGAGCTTAAGTCGACGAACTCCTAAGAACTCGTAATGAAAAGGAAAATATGACAAAGTCGTCGAAAAAGTAGATGCTGGAATATGAGTAAAAACTTGTGTTTGATTGATTGATTGTTTTTTTTTCGATTACAAGGCCCCAGGGTCTATATTTATACCCTGCTCAAAGAGCTACAATCAGACACGACTAGAACTCAAATTCCAAATTAAACAGAATCTGTATACAAAACGATTTAAATAACTAAGGAAAACATAAAACTATCCTTCCGTGAGAAACTGGGACACCACCACAGGCCAATCGGCAACCTTCAGGTTCTCCTTCCGAATCATCAGCAGACTCGTCATCGTAGCCATCGGCACAGGTTAATGCTAACCATCGGCATAAACACATCACCACCCACAGACTTAGTCACATTCAGCTGTCCCTTCATCGGCAACCACCCTCATCGGCAACTCTCCTGCAAACCAGTTACTGTTGCCCTATCTTCCCGATCTATACTCTACCGATCCTGGGTACGTGTTCAAAAACGGTGTCAACAAATATGGTCCACGCCTGCAGATTCTAGTGTTTCGATGCCGATGGGTTCAAGATAAACATGTCACTGTGGATAACTATGGCCAGAGAGTTCTTGACCTAAATAAAGTAGGTTATAAAGATGATCCGTGAATCCTTCTAACCGTGCCGCACAAGTCTTCTATGTGGAACAAATCCTTTCTAAGGATGAAAAGAAAAATAGCCAAAAGCCAAAGCATATAACTATTCCTGGAAAGCAACAAATCAAATTATAGGAGTTGATGGTGTAATGGATTTGGAGGATGTTAACCAATTCAGCGAGATGTCTCTTTTTACAAACTTTCAAGAAAATATAAAAATATTGATAAAAGTATCCCACAATCCTCATTGTCATGGGTGCGCCACGATGGACAAGGAAGGACTGTAGCACGCTAGATTCTATAAGTTGTCATTACTCATGTAACTCATGTATCACTTATCATTTGTACCTTATGCTACTATTTCTTATTAAGCAACATGTTTACATTTTGCATTTGTTTTATATCTTATGCTATTAATTACGGATTATTTAATTTTTGAAACAAACATAATTAACAAACCATTAATCACTAAGTAAATTAATTAACAAAGCACTCCTTTTCTATTTTATAATATTTGTACAATTTATTACGAATTATTTAATTTTTGAAACAAATAAAATTAACAAACCATTAATCACTAAGTAAATTAATTAACAAAGCACTCATTTTCTATTTTATAATATTTGTACAATTTATTACGGATTATTTAATTTTTGAAACAAACAAAATTAACAAAACATTAATCACAAAGTAAATTAATTAACAAAGCACTCGTTTTCTATTTTATAATATTTGTACAGTTTATTATGGATTATTTAATTTTTAAAACAAACAAAATTAATAAACCATTAATCACTAAGTAAATTAATTAACAAAGCATTTTTTTTCTATTTTATAATATTTGTACAATTTGTTACGGATTATTTAATTTTTGAAACAAACAAAATTAACAAACCATTCGTCACTAAGTAAATTTATTAACAAAGCAATTATTTTCTATTTTATAATATTTATACAATTTATTACGGGTTATTTAATTTTTGAAACAAACATTTAGTGAAAACCCTGTAGGTACAGGCGGCTCTCTAAGACAACCGCCTGTACTAAAATATTTATACAGGCGGCTCTCAATGAAGACCGCCTATGTTAAAACCTTTATACACACGGCTGTAAATCATTTATACAGGCGGCTGTGAAGGACGTCCGCCTGTATAAATCGAGTGAAATATAGCGGCTGTGAAGGACGTCCGCCTGTATAAATCGAGTGAAATATATATCCCGCGCGCGGGCCGCGGAATTTTCTAAGTCTGGTGGCGCGATTTGACGAAAAGGACGCCGTCAGGCTGCCGAATTCCGCCGCCGCGCGCCACCGCCGCCTCCGCGCCCACGCCTCCGCGCCCACTCCGCCTCCACCGCCGCGACGACCGAAGCTCCTCCGCCACCGCCGCGCCCCCGCCATGGAAGCGAGGACCGGAGCTCCGCGCCGCCGGTGAGGTGAGCAGCGCCGCGCCACTGGAGCTCCGCCGCGCTGCGAGCAGCCGTGCGCGCCGCCGCTGCCAGGTGCGGTGGCGGCAGTCGTGCGCGCCGCCGCCACTCTCAGCGCCGGCAGCAGCCAGGCAGCTAGCTTGCTGGGCCCTGTTGGGCCCGGCAGGCCGCCCTGGCTGCCTTTTTTATTTTTTTGTTAATTAATTAATAATTATTTGTAAATTATTTAGTTGTTATTTATTTATTTATTAATTATTGATTAATTAATTATATGTGGTGTGTGTATATATATATAAAATTTCTTTCTGCACGTACGTGTAGTTACTCTCATCTTCAATAAACTACATTGTGTATGTATTCATACTTGTTTATCGGTTTGAGTATGTTTGTATACTTATATTAAGACACTCTTAAAAGAAACGCGTCGTGTGTATATAGTATATATATATAAGTGCTATTCTACACCTTAGGTGTAGAATACTATTCTACACCAAAGTGTTATAGTGAGCAAAATTCAGTATCGTTCAGTATTCATGTTTCAGTATTGTTCAGTATTTCATGGTCTTGGGTGTACTACTGGTTGATACTGAACGTTGCTCAGTATTTTTTCAGCTCAGTTTTGACTTGCGGTGTAGAATAATATTCTACACCTAGGGTGTAGAATAGCGTTGCCGTATATATATATATATATATATATATATACAAAATTCCGCTAGGCGTCGCCTTAGGCGCGACTAGGCGCTAGTCGAGGCCTGTCCGCCTAGATTAGGGGGTAGGCGGAGCTCTAGGCGACAGCGGCGCCTAGGCGATTCCAGGCGGCGCGGAGGCGGCGATTCGGCGCGCGGAGGCGCTCTAGGTGGCGCGGAGGCGGACGCAGCAGCCGGTCGCGCGAAAAATTCCGTTCCCACGGTCGCGCGCGCGCTGTTTTCTTCGAGCGCTGGAAAGGGAGCCGCGCGCGGGCAAAAAGGAAGCCACGGGCTCGGACGGCTGCTCACCTCCCTGCTACGCCTGCGACCCTGCCTAGAAGCTCGTCCTCGCCGACGGTCGTGCTCGTGCCTGCCTGGAAGCATCCCTCCCGCCGGCGTCGTCCACCAGCGGGCGCACCCCTCCCCCGACGTCGTCCTCCAGCGGGCGCACCCCTCCCCCGACGTCTGCTTGCTCCTGCAGTCCTGCTCCCCTCACCCGACGACTTCATCTCCTCGACTCCTCCCTTAGTGGCAGCCCCAGGTGGCAAGGTGAATCCCCTCCCCCATTGGCTGCTTCTGATCCCCTCCCCTGCTTTTGTATGTGGATGGATTTTGACTGATTCTGAATGCATTGCTTTGCTATTGAGTGATGTGCTATTGTCATTGCCTGAATTGATACTTTCTGGTTAAGGCAGTGTATAGCTTGTCCTTGTGTTTGACAGAATCTGAATGGATTATGTGAACTTTAAATGACTAAATATGAAGCTAGTGTATAGCAGTTAGCAGTATAGCTTAGCTGCAGCTACTTGAGTTTAGGTTTCTTGTCAATGACTTGTTAGTTGCTCACTGAACCCTTGAGCCTTGAGTTTAGGATGTCAACAACAGAAACAGATACTGCAGCTGCTGCACCTGCACCTGAGAATGAAGGAGTAAATCTCTTGAAAAGGAATTCAGATGATGTGGGATGGGAATATGGGGTTCTTGTTGATCCTAAGAACAAGGACAAGGTGAAGTGCAAATTCTGTAACAAGGTGATGCAAGGGGGAATTTATCGTTTGAAGCAGCATGTGGCCCATGATGGAAAGAATGCGACGAAATGCCCAAAGAGCACAGATGAAGCTAAAGACAAGTGCCAGAAATCAATAGATGGTGCAAAAAGGAAGAGGGCAGAGAAGGTGGTTCGTGAGCTAGAACTTAGAGAGAAAGTGAATGTATCTCGAGTTGGAGAAGAGTCAGAGGAAGTCACCTGTGTTGGAAGTTCAGGGCCTCACAAATTGGGGCCCATGGACAAATGGACAAAGGCTATTGATCTTAAAGCATCCAGAAGTAAATCTTTGCAACAACAGAGGCTGAACAAGGAGCTGTGGAAAGAAAGAACACATGAGGTGCACAAATATATTGCAAGATGGGTCTATACTCATGGTAATTCACTTTTCTGTTATTATGTACTGTTGTGTCGGTGATGGCACCTGGAACTCCATTGACATCTGCAAGTGGTATTTTTATTCTCATGTTCTGCTCAGTCCCTTGGACGTGTGCGACTGGGAGACGATCTGCGAGGCGAGTTCTGGGCACGCCGTCCACCGGCCACGGCCGGCCGCTCCCGGCCGGATCCTGCCTGGGCGCTGAGCTGCGTCTCGTCTACGGCCGCCGGTGGAGATAGTTGAAGAGATCCTGGGAGACGATCTGCGAGGCGACTTCTGGGCACGCCGTCCACCGGCCACGGCCAGCCGCTCCCGGCCGGATCCTGCCTGGGCGCTGAGCTGCGTCTCGTCTACGGCCGCCGGGGTGGTCAGCAGATCCGCTTCCTACGCCCGCCGTCGCCGGCCGGTTCGGGACCGGCGCTGAGTCTGCCGGTACCTTGATATGGAGTATGGCCCCGTCTCGATTGCACCTACGGTTCGGAAGGCCATATGGCGTGTTACGGCAAAGGAATCGAAACCTCTTGATCATGGCAGACTGGGCAAATTTTGGGAACCCGACTCCGATTCGGAGTGTGAAGATTTGGGAGAGGTCGAGCCCCCTGTACAAGGTGCTGAGCCATTCCGGCAACAAACGTCATGGAAGCAGCCGATCCAGAAGCAAGCGATGCCGATCAGGCAACACGCAGAAAGCTCCACTGATCGCAAAGCGCCGATCCCTGCTCCATCGCAATCACAATCTAAGACGGCTCGCCGCCATGGAAGAACATGTGGAAGGGACCGCTGCCCCCACGCCGCATCACTCCGACGCCTACGATCGGCGACTTCATCATGCCGAGGTTCATGCCCGGTGTTCCAGCCGGCCGGCCGCGCGGCCATACTTCCGGTCGTGGCCGCGGAGGACCAAATCGGCGCGCCGGGAGTGCTGTTGGACCGGCACCAACACGGCTAAGCCCAAGCGGCTTGGGCCCGGTTAGCGGGACGATCTCAACCCGCCAGGCAAACTCGACCAACCACTGCAACGCCACAGAGCCGCCGCCGCCGAATCGACCTGCTACACAATCCACCGCGCCATCAAAACCTACTCAGTCCACCGCGCCATCAAAACCTACCCGCCGTCTGATCAACACCGCAGCCTTCCTCACCCCCGTACCCTCCTACTGGGAAGCACTCATGGTTGGGAACCAATCGCGCGGAAGGATGAACTTTGGTCGGGGAGCGCAGGACCGCCGCCGGGGTCGTGGTCGCGGACCCCCTCCCGAGGCCCATGGTCGCGGGCACGCCGATCACGTCCGAGGGTGTGGCACAAGGGGCGGGGGAGCGCACCCTGCGGGGGCAGATCGCGGAGCTCCCACTCACCAAGGTCCTGCGGCATCAGAGGGCCAGGGGCGCGACGCTGCTGCTGGTCGTGGGCGCGGGGGTGCCGCGATCGGTTTCCACGCTACCGCGGCTGAGGCTGCAGCCGAAGGCTCCGCTGGTCTCGCTGGCGCCCCTAGCGCTGGGGGTGCCGGATAGCAAACACATGGAGAACGCGGACAAGGGTCTGGAGCCAATACGGACATCCCCATCAACATTAATGATGACGAACAGGGCAAGCAAAAAAGAAAGCGCAAGGAACAGAGTGTGAAGCGGGAGTGTATCATTTGCACTGAGGAACACTTCACAAATCTATGCCCACTACTCAGAGGTCCTAAGCCATCTGTGGCTTACTGCGGTGCTGCAGAGGATGGCGGGGGCTTCTTCTAGATCCAAGCGGCAAGGAATAACCAGATCGTCATGCCCGTTCATTCTGCTGCAACAGCCCATATCACGGTAGAGGCTGGTGAGGTCTGTGCTCATTTACTTCGGTCTGAATTGTCCAGGATTATTCCGGTACGTTGGGCCTGGGAAGTGCAGAAATAGGGACCCAAATCCTTCGTGGTACCGTTCCCAAGCAAGGAAGAGCTGGAACGGATGTTGGCGATCCGAACAATTACCACGAAGAACAAGGAGGGTACTATTATTTTTGATGAGTTCATCGATGATGTCCAACCCATCAGAGTGCTGGATCAGGTATGGGTCACAGTTACTAAAGTGCCCCGTTTGCTTCACTCCTTTCTTCCTTTATGGGCTGTCGGTTCCATTATTGGGGCCACCCAGAAGGTTGATATGGCTCACCTCAGGACAACAGGTCAGGTACGCATCCTAGTGGCTGTTCGGGATACAAAAACGATCCCTAAATTTGCTGATGTCTGTGCTCTTAGCAGCATTTATCGGATCTTTTTTACCCCTGATGAAGTTATCCAGAAGGAAACTGGCCCAGTGGACGATGATGATGACCTGTTGAGTGATACTGATAAAGATGCCACTGGAGGAGACCGGGAAATGGCGGATGCGGAGGAACTGGACCCTCAGGCAAATGGAAAAAATAGTGATGGCACATCTGGCAAGACCCCACCTTCTACACAAGACTTGCCCCCCAGCAGCAGGCCGCTCTGACTCAACATGTGGAGGAGTGTTTAAACAGGGTCTGTCATCAGCTCTTAAAGGAGATTAGTGTTAAAGTAATGGTGGAGTCGGAGGACGGGGCAACAAAGTATACCCCGCTAACAGAAGAGGAGTTGGCAGCTTATAATAATCTTGTCTCATCCCCTAACAAGATTCACCATTCTTCTGTTTTTTTGTCCTCCTCCTCGGCGAACGTCGATGACAACGACATCTTCGACAAGGACGACTCCACCGGCCTGACCCTGCTCGGGGTGGGGGGCTCTACAACAGCCACTTCCCCCCATGCCGTAGTTGGTTTGGCTGCTCTCCCAGCCGTTCAACCGACTGGGGAGCACGCTGCACCGACCCCGCCTGAGGAGCTCCCAGCCTCCCCACCGACCGGGGAGCACGTAGCGCCTACCTCGCCTCAGCCGACTCCGACAGAGGGCAAAGCTTCCCCACCCATGGACCCGACGCCTGCAGCAACCAAGCCAAAGGGGGCCGTCAAGGAGGGGGATGCGCCCTCTTCCCCCTTGCTGGTTGCTTCGCAACAGGAGGAGGGCACGCCGCTCGCTGCTCCCTCATCTCCTTCGCTGCCTGCTACGCTGGAGGAGGGGGGAATGTCGGACACGGCCCCACCAACGCCCGCGACCTGCTCACCGACGTCGCTAGCGGCTGTGTACGACACGGATTTATCAGTGTCGGGTTTGGGGGGCTCTACTTCACCTCCTGCCTCCCAACCCGATGTGGTGGAGGGCGTCAAGTCGCTGGTGTCCGAGCTGCTCATCCCCCCAGCGCCCAACGAGGAGGTCACTGCTGAGCTGCTTCCTGCTGCAGCAGCGGCACCCGTCGTGGGGGCCGACCTGTACCCTGCTGCAGTAGCGGCTTCCTCAGCAGCACCACCGTCTGCAACCTCCACACCGCCCGCGTCCCTGGCTTCCAAGATAGCTGTGCCGGCTGCACCTAACAAGGAGTTACGCCGGAGCACCAGGATCGCTGCGTTGAATGATGTGCACACGCTACACAAGGCCGAAGGGTTGGCGGCAAAGAAGAACCTCGAACTCCCAGGGGAGCGTACTGGTTATGCTTTTGGGCTCAGCTGCAGCATGATGAGTCAGCCAAGGACGTGCTCTCGATGATAAGCAAGAAATTAGAAGTAATTGCTTTAGAGATTTCCAATAATGGATGGAAACATTGATATTGTTTAAACTAGCGTCCCAGTCCATGTATAGGACTATGACTCTCTTTGTTTATTTCATATAAAACTCTGTAATTTTGGGCTGTGTACATCCTCGGATGTAGAGGCCGGATTTTATATCCATTATCTAAAATGTACTGTTGTGTCATTTGTGAATGTAGGAAACATTTCAGAACATTAATTATTATGTTTTTTTGGTAGGAATTTCATTCAATGCATGTGACAATGATGAGTTCAAGCAGATGTGTGAAGCCATTGGCCAGTTTGGACCTGGACTTGAACCTCCATGTCAGGATTCTCTGCGAGAGAAATTGCTGGAAGAAGAATATGCAAGAACCAAGAGCTTGCTGCAAGAACGTGAAGCCGAGAAGATGAAGAATGGGTGCTCTATTATGACTGATGCATGGACAGACAAGAAGAGGTGAAGCATAATGAACCTGTGCACCAATTGTGCTGATGGAACAAGCTTTATCAGCTCAATGGAGATGTCAGATGTGTCACACACAAGTGAAGTCATCTTTGAACAAGTGGACAAAGCAATTGAAGACATTGGTCTAGAAAATGTTGTGCAAGTAGTGACAGATAATGCCTCTAACAACATGGGAGCAAAGAAGCTATTGCTTGAGAAGAGACCACAAATATTTTGGACCTCTTGTGCAACTCACACAATAAACCTGATGCTGCAAGGAATTGCCTATTTGGCTCGGTTCAAGAAGGTGATTGAGCAAGCAAAGGCATTCACTATATTTGTCTATGGGCACACAAGAACATTAGAATGCATGAGATATTTCACAGAGGGGAAAGAGATAGTAAGGCCAGGAGTGACTAGGTTTGCTTCAACTTTTCTCACATTGAATAGCATACTAGAGAAGAAGGACCAGCTAAGAAAGATGGTGGTTCATAATAGGTGGGACTCACTGAGGGATGTAAAATCAAAGAAAGGAAAAGATGCCACAGCTATTGTATTCAATCCAACCTTCTGGAAGGATGTGAAGCTAACAGTGAGTGTTTTTGAGCCACTGGTCAAAGTTCTCCGCTTGGTTGATGGGGATGTGAAACCATCCATGGGTTTCGTTTATGGAGAAATACTAAAGGCAAAGAAAGAGATCAAGGAGTCCTTGGGCAATAATGAGTCTCGGTTCAAGGAGGTCATTGCTGTTGTTGACAAGAAGATGAAGGGAAGACTTGATTCTCCACTGCATTTGACAACTTATTTGCTGAATCCACACTACAGTTATGCTAATCCAGCAATCTTTGATGAGCCCACAATAACAGAAGGATTTATTAGTTGTGTGGAGACCTTCTACTATCATGATGAAGATAAGCAAGATCAGGCTGCCCATGTAGACCTGAGAAAGTTTCAAAACAGGGAAGGACCATTTAGCAAGAAGCTGGCAAGGACTTTCCAAAATTTTGATTACAACCCAGGTAGAGGTAGTACCATTTACAATATGATTGTTTGTTGTTTTCAGCTCACAATAAATTAATTGTACCTACTAACTAAAAGTGGTGTTTTCATTCATTCCAGCATCATGGTGGCGGCTGTATGGAACTGAAGTACCAGCCTTACAGAAGATGGCAACAAGGATCCTTTCTTTGACATCAAGTGCCTCTGGTTGTGAAAGAAATTGGAGCGGGTTTGAAGCGGTAAGTAGCTATCTGCTGTCAATATTTCAGGAGTTTTTTAATCAAATTGCAGACCTGAACATGTTCTTAGTTTAAATCTATAGATACACACTAAGAAGAGAAATAGGCTTACTACAACACGTCTCAACAAGTTAGTCTACATTCAGTTAAACTCCAAGCTGCTTAGTAAGAGAGAGAAAATCAAGTCAAAGAAGATCATTGATGTTCTCTTGTCTAATGATACAACTGAAGCTCAAGGATTTTTGCATGAGAATGGATATGATTCTGCATTAGTGGTCTATAGAGATGAGGAGGAGGAAGAAGAGATGGAAGGTACTGGGATACCTTGGTCTGTTCTTGGAGATGCAGTGGGAGCAGAAGAACAACTTCAGCTGCGTAGGAGTGCTAGAGTGAGAGAGCTCTATGAAGGAGAAGAGTTTGAATCTGATAAAGAAGAGTTTGATGAAGATGAGGATGACTACTTGGAACCCTATTGAAGAAGGAAGATGATATGGTCCTGGGGCCTTTTCGCATGTCATGGTTTATCTTTTGTGATGCATTCATGCATATATGTGCAATGTGCCAATGTGTGTCTTAAACTTGTGAACTGTTGCTACTGTGTGCCTGTGTGACTGTTTTTCTTCTTTTCTGAGAACTATGTGTTGTCTGAATAAGACCTTTTATGAATTGTGTTGTGCACTTGTACTGCTGTCCTGTCCACTTGTCTCTGATTACTAGGTGTTGCTGATCTGCTATGCTGTGTTCATTGAATGGATGGGAGATGACCGGTAAATAGATAAGTATCAACTTGCTATTTTCTATTTATTTGATGAACTACTTGCTGTGTATTGAAGTATTGAGTTTTGTAAGCTGTCAATCCTTGCTGTAGGACTAAAAACAACATGTCTATTGATTATTGAGCCTAAGCCACTAAGGTATGTCTACTACCCTCTATTTTATATAGATTCAGCTAGTATATGCTTCTTATTTATTCAATATTTTCTGCTGTATATAATATATATATATATATATATATATGTATATATGTATATATATTATTTAGTAAATTAGCAAAACAGCTAGCAAAACGCCTAGAAACGCCTAGGCGCTAGGCTAGGGGTCATCGCCTATAGAGCGCCTAGCTGAACTTTGTATATATATGTAAAATATAATTTTTTTTGAAAAATTTTCGCATGGTAAGATCTAGAGTATCTTAATATGAGTATATATACATATTTATATATGATATACATATATGTATATATATCATATATGTATATATATGATATATATGTGTATATATATGTATGTGTATATATGTATATCTATATATATATATATATATATATATGGAGAGTATACTCTATAGCTAGGTACAAAATTTGTTATTTTGTAGCCAGGCCAAACCGACCGCCACCATCCAGGCGCGCGCTCATGGGTTCCCATGGGTTCCCACGATACCGTCGAGTCTCAATGCGTTGCTGCTGCGAGCCTTAATTACCAGTACACAGAGAATTACAGGGCGCCTTACCTACATGCATGCGGGATCAACGCTCCAGGAAACTGTAGTAATTAATGACGCTGAATATTTGGAATAATTATTTTCACGCCTTCACAAAACGTGTACAGATTTGTCACGATAATACAAGTACAGCTACTAGTACAGCTGGTGGCATGCATACAATACAAGTATTACGACTTTACGATAATATACTAAAGCAAATTGAAACCTATCATATTATTAAGTAAATGATTTACTAGAAAATATATGTCATTGATTTTGATTTACTAGAATATATATGCCTTGCTATCCTTGTGGATTTAATAACTATAATTAGCAGAATTCACACCAAGAAATATTTACGAGAATATATACTAAAAGTATTTACGAGAGTAATCTGTAGTAAGAAATATTTACAAGAATCTATACTACAAATATTTACGAGAGTAATCTATAGTAAGAAATATTTACAAGATTTTGCATTACAAATATTTACGAGAATCTAAACTAAGAAGTATTGACCAGAATGATAGTAAGTTACGTCATGTTTACGAGAATTCTGATTACAATAATACTAACAATATTTACTATAATTTTCACCAAACATATTTACAACAATTCTACATTGTGACGCTACAGTCGGTGATCTCGTGTGCTGCTTCGCCGCATTCCTCCTCGTTTTGATCCTGCCGCCGCTTTAATTAGAAGGAGCAGCTCTCCGGCGTAGCCGGCCGCCGTCGTGCTCAATGCCGGGCGATGCGTGGGCCATGCCATGGACCACCGTCTTCAATTCCACCGCCTCCGCAAGGACAACACCTTCTACGTCACGGCCTTGCAGCTTCAGCATCGCGAAGAACAACACCATGCACGATAGTCATCGGTGGTTGGAGGGTCGTCGGTCGTCGCCGCGCGGGTGACGAACGAGCAGCAGCCGCACGCCGCCGCTGCCTTGTATGGAGATGATCGGGTGACACACAGACCTACGGCTTCACCGGCGGATGGAACCAGGACGACCTTCGGCAACGGCGACGCCGTTGCTTACCGGGGGATGGAAAAACCAGGCGCCGTCGTCGAGGTAATCAGCTGGATGTCCCAATCTTCGGTTTGTGCCTGCCACCATTGGACCGCTGGGGTTAGAACCGATGCCGCAAGGCTTCTGCCTTCTGGTGGCGGAAGCGCTCCAGCGGTGCCGAGATGGGGTACTGCAGCCTCCTCGTCAAGACTGGCGACTACGTGCATTGCTTCTGTGGTCTGCGAGCAGCAGGTGCAGCTCTTCATGCCAATAAGCCTCGTCGAGCTATATATTCAACGTCCGATGAGGGAGCAATTAGCAAGCACCGTGATTAGGGGTGCTATCAAATCCAATTAAATGGCTAGATTTAAGAGCCATCAAGGGCAGTACGCACGTAATGGAATTAATTAATTGACAAAAGTGTCAGGTGGGTTTGTGCACTTGCCGTTTGATGGTGGTGCCGGTCTGGTTGCTGTTTGGGTCCGGCTACAAAATACTTTATTTTGTAGCCAGCTACTGATAAACACTTATATATATATATATATATAAATTAAAATTTGAAATATATATAAAAAATTATTTACACAGGCGGTGTAGTGTGAGCCGCCTGTGTAAAAATATATTTATACAGGCGGCACACCTTTTCTGTCGCTTGTGTAAAAATACATTTACACAGGCGGCTCATAATGCCCCGCCTGTACTGTGGTCCATTTTATACTGACCCCTGGTACAGGCGGTGGGCTTGGCCGCCTGTGAAGATGCTTTTAGCACCGCCTGTAAAAATGTTTTCTGTAGGAGTGTTGTTGCTAATAATGCTATGTTAGAACCTCCTCTTGATTTAACTTTGTCACAAATGGTTTTTCCTACTGATCGTTGTGATAACAAGAGTCGTGTGTTGGTGCTATGATTATCACTATGTCACAACCTGTTAACTAGAGTATAAATTTTGCTTCGAGCAGGCAAAGAATTCAAAACAGCCTCCCAGACTCATTTGGGCCAATATGAGTTCTGTGTTATGCCTTCGGACTAACGGGCGCACCAGACACATTTCAGGGCGCGACGAATGTTACTCTTGCTCCTGGGCTCTGAAAGTTTGTAATCGTCTTCTTCGATGACATTCTAGTATTTAGTCCCACATTGAAAACACATCTAGAGCACCTGCAGCAAGTCTTTGATTGGCTTCATCGGGACCGATGGAAATTGAACAGGTCCAAATGCACATTTGCACAACAGTCCATATCGTATCTGGGACACGTGATCAGTGTGGACGGATTTTCGATAGACCCTGCTAAGGTTCGTGCCGTTGCGGAATGGCCTGTTCCAACCTCAGTCAAAGAGCTCCATGGATTCTTTGGTCTGCCCGGCTTGATATGAACTCGATAGGGTTTTTGTCTAATTTTTCAATGAGAGACGCTAGATAACTCGATTGGTGAAAGGAGTGACATTCACGGCTTGACTACAACCCTTCAAGGCTATACTTTAGCAACTGATACACCACCCCCAATGGCTATCACGATCTAATTAATGGAGCACGACAACCGGCCACTAGGGCACTTGTCCTGCAAACAATGGTAGAATATCATGATGATTTAGTGGTCTCGGTACGCTGCAGGCAGAAAGAAGTAGAACTTGGCATTATCAATATCCATGAGAATGATGTAGCTCTTGGCAGAAACAATAATAGAATATTTATGATGATTTAGTGGCCTCGCCGGTGTGATATTGAGGTGGGACCAGATCCATTTGAAATCTTATCAAACAAGCTTTCCAATTAAGTGCTCATTGACCTTGATCTTACTTCGGATGGATAAGTTATGGTCTTCCCAGTAAAGCACTATCGGACCGCTAGCGAACTGAAAATTCAGCTTTGATGACCTTGCACTTTGAGACACATTTGTACTTACATGCAAATAATGACATGTACATGTGGAACCAAGTGAATTATACCAAAAATCATTATACAAATATAGGGATAAGCTCACCTTATAGTCAATAGTCATATCTGAAGGTGTCATGTCCTCATCATTCTCCCCTTCTTGACAACAAACCGTTCTCAGTTTGAGCTTTGTTGAAGAACAGGTTATGGGTAGTAACCAACTTTGCTCCTCTTCTTGAAATTTAACCTGTGTCTTTATGACAAAATTTGGGGATCTTGAATGACATGATTATATCTATTGTAGCCCTCTAGTTGATCATATGGTTGCACAACGAAAGGATATTTCAGATTTAAACAAAAGTAGACACGATACACCATTACTCTCCTTTATAATTATATTTACCAATAAAGTGATATGTATATCTAGATAACTATAATAATTCAGCATATTTAAATTTCTTCTCCAAACTACTAAGAGCATACAAAGTATCAAATTCTATATATCCCAAAGTATTTAAAGAAGACAACAATTTTAATTCATCTTTTTCATTAGCAAGTAGAGAGCAACACAAATCACACACTTAAAGGTCTAACAAGTTTGCTAAGTGTATCAAAGGTTCAACAAGAAAGCAAACTTGATGGTATTTCACATAATATACAAATGAAGGCCAAAGTTTTGTATTGTTATAAACTAAAGCTTGACTGACATCAACACTCATATCAAGAAGATATTCATGCAAGGATCAAAATATTGAAGAAATGGTTTTTCAATAGATGCTTAATATGATGTGACTTGAGTATGGCTCGATAGGGTGAAGATAGCAAGGAAAGGGCTTCGTGGGACTAAGCAAAGGTGAAGGGCAAGCAATGGCTTGTAGACCGAGGTACCATGGCTAAGGTGAAGAAGAGAGTACTTGCATTGAGTTGAGGTACTAATTGAGCTATGAGGAGTCATATTGTGTTGAGGATCAAATCATTAATGGAAGTGACTTGAAGCCATGGATTGAACTCACATATGTTGAAATGATTCAAGTCACATGCTCAAGCTATATTTGCTCAGAGAGAGGAGACAAAGTTAATTGCATGCCCTTATAAAGTGATACTGAGAAAAAGTGGCATATGAAGACATTGAAGACTCAAGTGGTCAAAATGGTCATATTTTTTTGACCTTGAGTTTAGGATATGCCGCATTATAAAGAGGGATGCAAATTTAGTTGGTCTGAGGAAGATAGAGTGCTCAAGCATAACAACTAAATCATAAGAGCGTCGCTCTAGCACTTCATGAGCACAAAAAATATTTTTTGGGGGACTTATGGTGTCAGAAGTTGTGGCACGAGTCGGAAGTTCCAACGGTTGTGCGGGTTGTGCGCAGTATTATGTCGTCAGAAGTTATAACATACGTCAAAACATCCGATGCGAAGTATTGCGTGTGCACGTGCACCAACAACTCCGACATGTGTCATGAGTTCCAACATCAAGCCAAATGGTTGTGCGGTCGTGCAGCCATCGCACATGGGTCATAAGTTCTGACTCACGTCATAAGTTTTGCCCCAAGCCATAAGTTCCGACTCATGTCATATGTTCTGACGCGAGTCATAAGTTCTCAGACTCAAGCCATAAGTGACATCAAGTCAAATGGTTGCATGGTCATGTGGGCATCGCACGTGGGTCATAAGTTCTGACTCACATCATAAGTTCCGACGCGAGCCATAAGTTCTGACTAGCGTTATAAGTTGCGACCTGAGCCATAAGTTCTGACGTTAACTATATATTTTCACGTAGACTTTTGACCTAGCATGAATAGTATTTTTAGTATACATCGAAACTTCTGACGTAGATCTGAATGGTTAGATTTCTACTTCGTATAAATAGCTCTCTCCTCTCTTCTAACCGTTACCCACTCATTTCACTCGACCAAAACCTTCAGTAGAGCACCTCTCTAGCTCCTAAAAGCTGCTCTCTTCTATCTCCTTTGCTCCTAACTTCAAATCTTACAAGGGATTGAGTGAGAGAAGGATTCTTGGTGAGAGAAACATTAAAGCAAAGTTTGAGCACTTGATTTCTTTGTCAAACTGGTTGGATTTGTTTTTGTTACTCTTGGAGCAAGGCTCCTAGCAAGCTAGGCATTGACCGTGGAGCTTTCAACTTGTGTGGTAGCCCTGGGAGGTTTGTAATTTCTCAAATCATCTAGTAAAATCACCCCTCATCTCGAGAAATTGCTCTCTTGACTTGAGAACGAGGATAGGGTTGAAAGAGACCCAAACAGCCTATGTGGCTTCCTCAACAACGTGGACATAGGCAAGCCTTGGTGGACATAAGCAAGCCTTGTCTCTTGTGTTCTTGCTATTTGTGTTGCTCTCTACTTTTTTATTTGTAATTCTAAGGTTTGGTCCCGATCTACAAATTGGTGGCTCTCTAAGGTCAAGAAAGTACTTGGACAACTTTATCTTACCACTAGAAAGTGGGGTTGTAAGTTATTAGCTTCATAAAGCTTATTTGAGCACTTGTAGTTCATTCCCCATAGGTGTCGGAAGTTCTGACAGACGTCATAAGTTCTCACGATGTTGGAAGTTCTAACATACGTCATAACTTCTGACAACGTCGAAAGTTCTGACACGAACTGTCATAACTTCCGATAGTTACTAAAAAGTGACTTTGAGTTGTGTAGAAATTTTTAGATACGCCTATTCACCCCTCTCTAGGCGACATCAAGGTCCTTACAAAATGTTTATTTTGAACACAAGTATTTGGTTGTAAAATAAAAGCATCATGCTCTTTCACTACTTGCTACATAGGTATAATAAAAGCATTATCACATAACTCTTTTTTATCATATGCATTACTAGAATAATTATTTTGTGACAAAGACAATTGAGTTTTAGTGTTCACTAAATATTGCTCTATATAGCATGTTTGATGGAAAAATTCAGCACATCAAGAGAACTCTCACCTTCTATGAGTTTAGCATCATGGGCAGTATCGTGGCTCTCATACTCATGAGGAGTCATAGGTGATGGTTTTGAATTTTTACATACGGTTGTGTCCATAGCCCTTGCATCGATGGCACTGAACATCCCTGTTTCTTCCCGTTGAAACAACTAAAGAGGCACTACCAGCTGGTTTGTTGATAGTTTTACTTTCTGAATTTGTAGAAAGTTTATGTTGTTTGTCACTGGATGAAGGTGTTGGCACTGATGGTCGCTTGATTAAGAACATACACGTCCTGACATCGAATTAGATGTGTGTTGTTGTTATGATATAGACTTTCCTACAGAAACGTTAGACCTTGCGCTAGTACGTCGTCCCTGTATTTTCCTTGGATAGGACAATCTTGACGTACTCCGCATAGATGATGGCTTTTGTTGTGCACAAGAATGGTCTGCGCAAAATGATGGGTGCCTTCTCATCTACTCTTGTCTCCACTCTAATGACAACTTCTTCTAGTACTCCCTCAGGGTAGCAAATGGACTGATCTCCAAGCTGCAAATGCATATTTGTATACAACAAGGGATCATTTAATATTTTCTCATAAATTACCTTGGGCATGATGTTGACACTTGCGCCGAAGTCACACATAGCCTCTGAAAAGCTGTGGCATCCTATGGAGATAGGAATGACAGGTCTTCTAGTGTCTCCCATCTTCTCTGGTATGGTCAATCTATTGCACAACTGTATGCTCAATATGATATTGGGTTGCATTGTGAATATCAACAAGGCTAGTAGTTTCTAAATCTTCTGGTTGGCCTGGAATCTTGCCTTTTTCTAATGGAGTAACAGCAATAGCTAATTGAGCTAATTGTGATTCTAGCATTTTATTGAAACTATGTTGATTCTTTATGGCAGAACCAAAAGTATCCATTCTAGCATGTATGTTTTCCAAAGTTTTATCATTTGATGTTAGTTTCCTAGTCATTTGATCTAGTAGTTTGGATTGACTAGTAACTAATTCTCTCAAAGGCAGAAGGTTATTATTAAAATAATTACCTTGGTTGTTACCTTGTCGAGGTTGTTGATTCCACCCTTGATTTTGTTGAGGACGATAGTAGGTGTTATTATTGATGAAGTTCACATCCTCTTGTAGTGTAGGGCAACTCGCAGCTGAGTGCCCATAGTCTCCACATTTTTCACATGTCATATGGGAATCATTGATGTGCATGACTTCCTTCTTCTCTATGTCGAGCTTCTTCATGATGAGGTCTAGCTTGGCAGTGACCATGTCAGCTTCCTTGAGATGATGGATTCCTCCTTTCTTCCGAGGCTGAGTATGTTCTTCATTGCATGTTGAATTTTAGGCCATCTTCTCAACAAGTGCTTTAGCATCTAAGAGCCTAAGTGATAGGAAAGCTCTCCCAGCTACAACATCAATAGACTCACAGGTACTAGAGATAAGCCCGTGATAGAACGTCTGCATTAATAGCCACTCCTCTGTCCCATGATGAGGACAGTCTTCAAGGTAATTTTGGAATCTTTCCCATGCTTTAGTGAATGATTCATCATGTTGTTGTTGGAAACTTGAAATCTTCCCACGCAGAGCATTAGTCTTTGCTGTAGGAAAAATTTTTGCCAGGAAAGCAGTTGAGCAAAGGTCCCATATATCGTGTGAATCTATTAATTAAGAATAAAGTCTCCCTAATATACAATTGAATACTATAAAGTAAGAACTAGATCTATTATCGAACTCTTGTGCTCCAGACCGACGCTAGGGGCTCTTGATCCCGATGAAGAACTAGATCTCCTCTACTTCTAATCTAACTAACTAGAACTATGAACTAGAAGGCTCTTGATGAACTTGAAGGCGCTTGATGCTTGATGGCTTGAGGCCTTGATGAATAATGAATTGGCTCACTCCAGGGGGGTCTATCCCTGTATTTATAGTCCGATGGGATGCGCGTGCACCATAGGATCAAATTGACTTAACCAAGGGCCGAGATGCATCAAGAGAGGAGGTGGAGGAAGCTTTCAGAAGAGGAGGGCCAAAACCCTAAGGGGGCGCCGGCGGGTGCTATGGTGGGGCTGGCTGGCCCCATCTGGCTATCGCTAGGCCCCCCGTTGCTTCGGGTGCCTTCTCGATCCTTTCTGAGTCTTCCCGCAACATTTCCCGTGGTGGATAAGTTTTGTGTTTATTTTGCGCTAGAGTCCCTCTTTTCAGCTTTCCTGAAATTCAACCTGGAAAATACAGAATATGCAAAACTCATGGAAATTGTCAGATAAAACCCTAGACTAGTGTGTTTTCATATTTTCCTTCAGGTCTAAAGTTGTAATAAAAGTTGACGTTATCGACCGTCAACAAGGACAAATGTTAAATTTCAAGAATGGGTGCAAAGTTGGTTACGACCCATAACCTGCTCTTCAACAAAGCTCAAACTGAGGACGGTTTGTTGTCAAGAAGGGGAGGATGATGAGGACATGGCACCTTCAGATATGACCATTGACTATAAGGTAAGCTCACCTCTATATTTGCATAATGATTTTTAGGATAATTCACTTGGTTCACTACAAGAAATTAACTTATACATGACGGTTTAATTCTGTTATGGACAAGCGAAAATCCGTCACAGTTAACTATCTGTGACGGTCCACAGGAACATCACCTATTCCTCGTCATACATTTTTTGGACCAAAATAGAACGTCACAGGTTGGTTTTTGGGATCGTCATGGACGAACCAGAGGGCAACTATAGGAAGAGACTATGGTGATGAACTGAACCGTCATGGTTTTACTATCATGTCAACACACATAAACTGGAACAAAGCTCATAATTGACAAATATTGCCCATCATTTTCATTGAAACTATCAGCATTTGTACTTGTACAATATTTCACATGAAATACTAAGGCAATAACCAAGCTACACTCAAGTATCTACAACACTAAGATGTTGGCTTATACAACACATAACTCGTATGATTTGCTCGCACAACAAAATCTTTCATGACTAATGAAAATAGCCACCACGAGCACCTTGATCCTCTTCCCGCAATTCATAGATAGCCTCATCAAACATCTGCAATGAATACTTGATTAGTAATAAAACTCACATGTGCAAAGGTACTATCTTTGAAAAAAATGCAAGGGTCTTTTGGCCAAGTTAAAACTTCTACATCACAACTGTTATTTATTTGAAGATTGCCAACTTAATATGAAGAAGATAGGAGCATATTGAGAGTCAAAGCTGGAAACATAACCAAAACAGGTTGAAATACATAGAGTTACAAAAATTACTTGGGTGTAGCTTGGTAGCTAAAATTGCAACCAGCATTAGTAGCTTGTCATGATCTGCACATTTATACCAAATTCAGAAAGCACGGTTTTGCGGGATTTTGATATGAGTATTTAATTTAGTGACTATGAAAATGGATGACCTGGATGAAATATCATAAGTCAATACTGTTGTTGCTGAGAACATGCACAAATATTTCAGTAGCATGTAACTATCCGCATTTTGATATGAATATTTAATTTAGTGACTATGAAAATGGATGACCTAGATGAAACATCATAAGTCAATATTGCTGTTGCTGAGAATATGCACAAATATTTGAGTAGCATGTAGCTGTCCACCAAACTCATTTTTTATGTAATGGGTTTTTTAGTTGCATAACTTTAGGTACTTGAATTCAGTAACTAATCAACATTCATTGATCGATGTGAAAAATGTTCTAACCTTTAAATTTTGAAGCTCCATTATCTCCCTATTTTCTCTTATTGGTAATGCCTTCTACTGAGATTTGGCTGCATACTAAGAAAAATGCCTCCACAAATAACACGGGTTTCTGAAATGTAACTGAAAAAAATATTTAACCATAACAAAAATATTTAGTAATCATAACAAAAAAATGCCTCCACAAATAACAGGGGTTTCTGAATATTTAGTGACTATGAAAGTTCTACATTGTAATTTCCAGTTTGTGCAATTTTTGTTCACTTAACCACTACATGTCTATTCTTTGCTATGAATCAGGTGAACTGTCACTATATGATAGAACAATTTAAGAAACCATTAGCCCCTTCACTAATGTGCCCCAGCACTACCAATGGTACACATATAAAATTCATGCATTCCACCTGCAAGTCTGAGTTTTTCACATAGATGCCTTAATTTACAAACTCCCTCCATTACAATACAGATACATTGAAACACAAACGAATTGGTGTCCCTGAGCAGTCATACATTATCTTACTTTGTCTAAAATCCACAGTTTCTATTAATCCACATATCAAACAAGCATACACTTGGGTTTAGATCTCCAGAAGCCATATAGCTTAAATTAGGGTTCCAATGCTCAGTTTTACACAAAAGGAAGGGAAGAGAAGGGGACATACCTGGTGTTATGAGTGCTCACCGCTGCAGATCCAAACGTCAACGTGCTAGATCGCAGCCGGAGCATGTGTGACGGGGCTCCATCGCTGGGGTGGAGCCAGTGCCGGGGCTGAAGTTGCGTGGGCACGATGGGGTCGGAACCAACTCTGGAGCGGGTGCGGCAAATTAGGGAAGGTGAAGAGGAGGGGGAGAGGGAGGGGGAGGGGGAGAGGCGAACCTAGGGCAGATGGCAGCCATGGGAGGGGTGCTGGTGCTCCTGGGCTTCACCGGCCCCAGATCTCCTGGTGGACGCAGAGGGCGACGGCGGCTTCTAGTGGTGTGCGGATGTGTTGGGAGGAGGTGGGTCTCAGGGAGTGCCGGGAGGGGGAATAAGGTGAGTGGGCCTTTTCTTTTCTTTTTTTTTCTCATGAATTTATCAGCTGAGACACAAAACGTCATAAAATAAAGCTTTTTATGACAATTTCTTATAACGTCATATCTAAACGTCATGTATAAAGGTATTTTTTGTAGTTGTTCCACATTTACATGTCATTATTTGCATGTAGGTACGAATGTGTCTCAAAGTACAAGGTCATCAAAGCTGAATTTTTAGTTCGCTAGTGGTCCGATAGTACTTTATTGGAAAGGCCATAACTTATCCATCTAGAGTGAGATCAAGGTCAATGAGCACTAGATAAAAAGCTTGTTTGATAAGCTTTCAAATGAATCTAGTCCCATCTCAATATCACACCGACGAGTCCACCAAATCATCATGTTATTTTGTCATTGTTTCTGCCAAGAGCTACATCATTATCATGGGCATGCTTTTCATCCCTGGGACCCTAGCTCAAGTGGAAGCACACCCTAAGGAGAATGATAACCCATAAAGGGATCCTTTGGACGTTCTCCTCCTTGGCCACCACCTTAGAAGGTCAGCAAGTTCATTCAAGCCAAGTCAGAGGCCGAATCCATATCAAGTTTGAGTCCATCTCGGGCTCCAAGAGCAATCTATAGTAAAACGGACAACCAGGACAGATCCGGACTCTGTTTTCGATGATCCACTATGGATAGAAAGATAATTTCATAAGCTAACCAATAGCTTTGGTTTGAGACCCAAATTCTATTGGATGTAACGGGAATGGTTGAAACAAGTTGACATCCAGAATCTGTCATGGTGCTTTGTCATTGTCTTTTAGGCTGTTGGTCCTTGTAACGTGTTAGGGCACCTTATGGACATGAAGAGGGGTCTTTACACGTCCCTTAGGCTATATAATCAGTTGCCACCACCTACATTGGGGTTTGAGTTTTGATTAGTTCAAGTTTAGCCTTCGCTACTTGCTTGTAAAATTCATGTGCTGATCCAACCGCCAGTCTTCTTGTTTTCAGAACCTCACTTCATTGGAGATTAAGTTTGAAATCTTTATTAACATCTTGTAATTCAGTACTTGTTTTACTTGTTCTTGCTTGTTCTTCGATTGCTTGCAAGACGAATGCCCTAGTGGTCGGTTGTCGCGCTCCATAAGATCGTGACAGCCATTAGAGGTGGTGTATCGGTTGCTAAAGCGTAGGCTTGGAGGGCTATAGTCGAGCCATGAACTTCACTCCTTTCACCAATCGAGTTATCCAGCGCTTCTCATTGAAAATCGAGCGGAAACCCTACCAGTTCATATCACCTTACCAGCCTGCCTCCTCCTCGAACCCCCTTATAAATCTACTGGAGTTGATGAAGAAAGAGGGCAAGGCCAGCGACCTCCTAGCTGGAACCCTAGGCGCCTTCTTCTTCGAGCGGGCAGGGCCTCCTTACTCTCTCCCTAGTGACCACTTGCACGTGGGTCGCATGTCACATAATAAACTTTGCACTATAGTTATGATAGTTGTCGCGGCAATTGGACACACGACAATACTGATGTGTGCCGATTTGCTTAGAGCATCTCCAAGGGTTTTGCATTTGAGGTTTGCATTTGAGTAATTTACCAAAAAGCTCTAAAAAAGGTATCCAACGGTTTTGCATTTGGAGTTTGTAATTTGGGCAACTTGGCAAATGAAGGAGCAAACTTGGCAAAAATGCCAAGCTGTAGACGACTTTGCAAACCCGTTCGCGTGAGTAAAGTCACGCGCAAGGAAAGCGCGCGCGCCTGGAGACCTTCTATTTTTATCGTTTGCTAACTCCAAATGCCAATTCCCTTGGAGATGACTTATTTTTATCCTTTGTATTTTATTATGAGAGTTTGCAAATAGCAACAAATGCCAAGTCAATTTGTCAAAGCCTTTGGAGATGCTCTTAGCAATGTAGTATCTTTGTATATGTGGTAAAGCATAATTCAGTAAATCCACGTCAACTTGGTCGTACGAACACACTAGCTACTGAAATATATACACTCTTGATCAGGTGTCCATGGTAGACTTAGTTTACAGTCAACATTGACAAAATCTCCTGTAGAGTGCGTACTACACGAAGCATATATCACTGGCTTTGACTTACCCATCATCGTGGACTTACCCTACACGCCGGCATAATTTCCAACCTTCTTCCTTGAATCCAAGATTTAATTATCACCACACACTCAAACACTAGACATCCGTATGCATGGATGTCCCTCTCAGTGGCTTATAAAACATGAAAAAGCATTTACTGCATCTCAATCGTGTGAGCTGCCTGCCCATACAAAGTTGCACGTATTCAATAAAAAGTAGAGTTTGCTGTGACCGTGAGTACTCAAGGACAGATGATGTCATAGAGACTAGCTAGCTCAGCTCGATCAATTACAAACACGTGATGGTGATCATCAACATACAACCATTGCACTGAGATATTTATCGCTTTATTCGTCCACTGATACGCAATAAATGCCAAATCGAGATTGATTTTGGCTCCTGTTGGTGCAAAAGCTGATCTGCAAACACAAAGGGCTAATACCCGATTCAAACGTTAAGGCGTGCTAGCCGATTTGACCTTACAATCGACGAAGGTGGTAACTCGAACACGTTGGTCCCGACAACAGCGATGCGCCCAGATATCACGGCCAAGAGGTATTCACGCGAAACTTGAGAACACGCCGAGATTGACTCGACGAATTCTTAAGAACTCGTAGTAAGAAAGAAAATATGACGAAGTCGTCGAAAAAGTAGATACTGGAATATGAGTAAAAACTTATGTTTGATTGATTGATAGATGTTTCATTACATTGCTCTAGGATCTACATTTATATCATGTCCGAAGAGCTACAATCATACACGACTAGGATTCAATTCCAAATTAAACGAAACCCGTAGACAAAACGAACTCTAACAACTAAGAAAAACATTAAACTATCCTTCGTAACCGATCGGTACACTGCCACGAGCCAATCGGCAACCTCCGCACTTTTCTCCAGAGTCATCGGCAGACTACCTGTTACAGCCATCGGCAAACACCAATACTGGTCATCGACACGAATACATCACCACTTCTGGACTTGGTCATATTCGGTTGTTTCCCCATCGACACCAACCTTCATCGGCAACTCCCCTGTAGACTAGTCACCGTTGTCCCATCTGCCGATCTACACTTCATTAACTACAGATGTGTATCCAAAGATACGTATTCAAAAACAGTGTCAACACATGCCCCCCAATTTCAGAGTATAAAATCATTAATGCTCCAAAATTCTCCTTAGTAATGACACCTTTCCACAATTACTTCCCTTGATTGATAATTAATTACCAAATCTAAACAACCTCATTCCGACTCTCCTGCAAATTCCTAGAATTCCTCAACTTTCCGAACCGAATCTCCCCAGAATGTGCTCGTCGGCAATATTACCGTTAGAGAGGACTGCCGATGGACCGACCAAGCGATCTTGCACAGTATGATATCTTCACCGCTTGCTGTCAAATCACCTGCACAATCCCTTGATTATCGTGCGAACAGTTACCATATCCACCTGAACACCCTCGGATTTCACGGATACGATAAAGAGATAAGTCGGATTTGCCCTTGCCCTTTTTGTCCTATAAATACCTCCTTCTCTGGTACTCCTCCATCTTGTCATTCTACAGCCTCAAATCCACCTTCCTGGCGGCGGCATTGCCTGAGAACTCCAAGAACTCTAGCAAGGACCTTCTCCAGCAATCTTCAAAGTCTTCGACCTCTCCTCTTCCTCGGGAAGAAATGGCCATCAACTTCATCATCCCTGAGGTCAACCTACCATCCCCCTCCTTTCTGTATTTTTGCTATACTCTTGTTCATCTGCAATTCTTTTTACTGAGTACCCTTTTTTCTTGTTGTTCCCTTTTTGTTCCTTCATCCTCAAAACCCTTTAGGATTTGGCCGATAAGATTGTGATTCCTACCGATCAACCTCACTTCCAATGTCTCAGCCCGTTAGGAAATCCAGATCCCACCGATCTGATAAATGCAGAAACAAATAGGATCCCATTTAGAGCCGAGAACTTCTCCCTAGATCTGTGGAAAGACACTTTCCGTTCCTGGCCCAGCCCTACCAAGGGATGGAAGGATTGGTTTCTTAGAATCGGCAACTCAAATGAAGTCCGATGGGGTGAACGGAAATTGGACCAGTGCATTAGGTTGTCAATTGCCGATATGGAGAGGAATGAATCCCTGTTAATGGCTGCTTCATATTTTTGGTCTGATACCCTCAACGCTTTTGTATTCGGCCATGGTCCTGCATCTCCTACTTTAGCCGATGTGTTGATGCTTACTGGTCTGGACATATCATCTGCCGATGATAACCACCTTTATGACCGCAAACCTAAGCGCAAAGTAGAAATTCGCAACATAGGCAGTTGGTCAGTATACATCCAGAAGTACCGAAAAACAAGGCCAGTCGTACAGAGAGAACATGCTATCTTTTTGAACATGTGGTTAGATAAGTTTGTCTTCTGTGGCCGATCGGTAGGACCAACCTCTGTTTATCTATCGGCAGCAGAAAGACTGGCCGATGGCGGCCGATTTCCTCTTGGCCGATATTTGCTTGGCTCTGTCTATCAGCTTCTCCACCGTGTAGCTCAAAAACTCCTGCTAGGCCAACCCATCGGCAACTTAGGAGGACCTTGGTGGTTCATCAATATGTGGCTCAGCGTCCATATGCACAAACGCCTTGGATTCGACCTTTTTGCACAACGCTTTACCAGAGACATAGCCGAAGATTATGAACTGGATGAAGAAGAATCGGCAACCCGTCCCCCCTTGAACTATGGTGAGGCCGCCATAGTTTTACCTGGCACCGGTGGCAACAAAGACCAGGTCAGCCGATTCTTTTAGACTCTCTATGAGGGCCTAACCCAAGACCAGCGGGCATGGATGCCCTATGAGGACACAGAAACCAGATTCCCACTCACTTTCCACCCTTTTGACAATGCTCTCAACAAAGATCATGATCTGATGATGGCAATTATCACTCCAAGAGCTATACCGGTGTATTTCTTCAGCAGTGGGAAAACTTCCAACCTCACTTATGAGTTCTACAACCCATCGGCACTGGCTCGTCAACTAGCCTTCGGACAACTACCGATTGCACTCTGTTATGCCGATGTGGTGAAGCCAAGGGAGACCATAACCATTGGTCTTGAGTGGATCAGAGTAGCTCAACTACCACCAAATGTCGATACGTCAGACATTGATCTATCGGCTTGGATCCCAGCTCTCTTCATTACCCAGGCATACAAACAGTGGTGGGCGGAGTGGAAAGAGCACCTGTTCTGCAGATCGGCCCTCACATATCGCGGTATGATCGACCCTAAGTACAAAGTCCCTAAGAACACTGTAAGTTTGCAACCGATGCCTCATTTTTTCTTTTACTTTCACTCTTATCGGCAACTTACTTCCCCTGTTTTTACATAGGTCGACGACACACCACCGACAGTTAGCAGAAGTGGCAAGCCGATCGAGCTCCTTCCATCAGGCCCGATCTCTCTGATCGGCAACAATGCACCGAGTTTGGCGGCTTTAATGCACCGGAACGTGCGCTTCAAGAAAATCTCCACCAAGCGGGCCAAGACATCTCCATCGGTCGCTGATGCTGCTTTGGCGCAAGCTTTCGAGGTAGACAATTTTTATCTCTTTAATTTATACCGATTCCATTCTATACTTACACAGCTCTTTCAGGATACATCGGCTGCCATGGGAACATCATCGGTAACTTTCACTGTTTCAACCAAAATTCCATCAATACTCTGTTACACTTGTACTTATGAAACTTTTATCATTGTATCAGCAAACTGGCAAATCGACAAAGACCAGAAGTACCAAGACAACTGCCGATGCCCCCCAGTCCAGCCAAGTAAAGAGAAAGGGTCCCAAGAGTACTATGTCACAAGCAAAACGCCAGAAGACAGCAGCGCCTCCTCCTCCTCCTCCAGGGTCACCGATTCATGTGGAATCGTCCCCTTCTTCACCAGAGATTCAGACACAACAAGCACCATCTCCACCTCAGCCACAAGAAGAACCTCAGCTAGAAGAGACATTAGCCGATGTACATGAGCAGACCGCCGATCCAGTGGGCTCAATCATAGCATCGGTAGTTTCCTCAATCCAGACAAGCACTGCACCCCCTCAAGGTAAAGCATTGTCTATGAAATCATTGCCGATGGACTTAACTTTCCGACTTATGATTATCTTTATTAATTTCAGCTGACATTGCCCCATCGGTAACTCCGGCTGATCAACCTGTGGTACCATCGGCCTCAACTAGCCAGAGGCAAGAGATAGCTTTGAAACAAGTAAGCTATTTGATTCATCCTTTATTTCACTAACATTTAGTCATCAAATAACCTATCTCTTTTTCCTTTTCAGGAACAAGATTCTCCTGACAGCCTGTTTTCCTTTGCTATCGAAATTTCCGATGATGAAGGAGAAGAAGCAAGCTCCTCTCAAGCAATCGGGATTTCATCGGCAGAAATCAGAGCAAAGCTGGAAGATCTATTGACCCTGCTTCATCAAGATACAGCTCAACTGGTTGATGACTCTGATCCAGCCAAGGCTTTGTTTAAGGCTCTCAGAGGCCAAATCCCTGCCGATGCCGAGGAGACCCTTTTTCAGGCTGCACACTTAGAGAGCCACCAGCTTCAGTATCAAAAAGCTGCCCAACGCCTTGCCGATAGAGCCACTCATGCCCAGCTTTTAGAGGAGGTAACGAAAGTGAAGCACCTTGCCGATGAGAAAAACAAGAGCATCGACATTCTGAAATCCTCTGGAGATACGCTAAAACAAAAGATCTCGGACCTATCGGCAAAGAGGGAAGCCCTGTTGGCAGAGCTTAAGCAAGTAGAAGAGGCTCTATCCCAAGCTCAACAAGAAGAAAGTCAGCTGCCTGAAATAATCAAGACCCTTGAACAAGAACGAAACATTCAAGCCCGTAAGGCATTGCAGATGAAGAAGAAGCTGAAGCCAGCGGAGGGTTCTGCCGATGAAGACATCAGAGAGATAGAAGAAGCCGATCAAATTCGTCTACGCGCTATATCGGCGATCCAAGCTCTACTGAATGTATAAGCTTTTCGTCGGCAGCGTGTTTTGCTCTTCCTTCAAAAACTGCTGATTGTATTGGTCTAGCCGATAGGACTGTTATCGGCATCTTTTGAAACATCGTATACAGTCCCAGATACATTTCAATCCAGCCGATAGGAGTGTTATCGGCATTTAAACTTTTATGCATCGACCCATATGCTTGGGTAATACTTCTTTAAATATTTTCCATTTAATGCTCTGGGAAATTCAACTCCTTGGAGAGTTTCCAAAATATTGGCATTACCAGGAGCAGACCAAGTTATTCGATAAGGACCTTCCCAATTGGGAGACCACTTGCCGAACTTTGAACTTTTAGTCCCAATCGGTAATATTAGTTTCCATACCAAATCTCCATCAGCAAATTCCTTATCTTTTACCTTTTTATCATACCATCTGGCAACTCTCTTTTTATTTTCTTCTATACTTATCAAAGCCCTCAGTCGATGCCATGCTAAATCATCTAACTCGTCTTTCATTAAAGTAGCATAGTCATTGTTGACGGTCCTTAATGCTCACATTTAACCATCAACTAATCATAGAAAAGGATCCAAATGCAACCAACACCTAGACTTAGGGTTTTATCTGATAGAATTCCACGAGTTTTGGTGTTTGTCTATTTCTGCAGGGGGTTATCAGGAAATACGGAAGAAAGGCCCACACGTCGGGTTTACATAGAGATATTAACGTGCCGCACAATTTTCTATTATCTAGAAGACTCCAGAAGCCACGAGAACAAACGGGAAGGCAATCGGGCTCGGAGGGAGGGCGCCCGCCCTACTCTCCTAGGCGCCCGCCCAGCTATAGTGCCCAATCAGGACACGTTTCGCGGATTATGCTCCACCGACCTAAAGGATTAAGGAAAACCGTGCGATTAATGTCGGTTTGATCCAACGGCCCAAATTCATCTGAAAAGACTATATAAGGAAGGCCCCCTGGCCCCTGGAGATCATACCTCTTCTACAGAATCAAAGCTAGGGTTTCAATTCTTCATCCAAGTAGAGAGGATCCCTCTAGTTCTTCTAGTTCTACCTCTAGTTCATCTAGATCTAGTTCTAGTTCATCTAGTTCTAGTTCTAGTTCCTCTAGTTCTAATTCTAGTTAGTTCTAGTTGTAATCTAGAAAATAGGGAGAGAGAAGAGGAGAGCGGAGGAGGAGCCGGATCTGTCGGATCTTCCTCAACATTATACTTTTGCAGCATCTGGTTCGTTCTTCATCGTTCTCTAGGTTCTTCAACTCATAATTCCTGAGTTCTTTAATTACTTTTATTTACATTCAAGTTATTTATTGGATTCCTGCTTGCATCAAGTTCTCTAGTCTTTATAACGCTAGAGTAGTAATTAATAGATTAGACGTGGTGTTTAGTCTTGCAATTACCTGGAATTGCACCCAATCCTGCGGATTGTTGTGGTAGCCTTAGGGTAATGACAGCCCTAACGGTCGACGTATTCCACCTCGTTCGGATCGGTGTTTGTAGGACCGTAGTCGGAGCTTCCTAGCCCCCTTCTCATCTCTTTCTGTGGTTAGTGTTCTGATGTCCCGAAATAGATAATCTTGAAGTAATTCTTGATTCTTAGATCAACTAGAGAACTCTCAGGAAACTTTCTCTCTTCCCACCAAAAACAATTATATAGTTATCCTTGGGTGATTTTGATTCTTAATTAGTACGCTCACGTTCTCTGCGGAAAATCGATACTCTGGAATACTCCCGGGTGAACGCTACATCGGTATCCGTGCGCTTGCAGATTTTTCTGTTTGCGTTTAAAATACCCAACAAGCTTTTTGGCGCCGTTGCCGGGGAACGGTAGCTGTGCTAGTTTCGAACCAAGTCGTCCGTGTATCCTTTTTCTTTTCCTTTTTACCACACTCACCTTATCATTTTCACCATACCACATGGATTTCACTCTAAGCATTAATGAGCATGGAATTTATTTCATAGCCACTTCATTTACTCTCATATGCAATATCTTCACAATCCATTGGTATCTCCAACATCACCACATTCGAGATCTCCAACCCCCTCATCCTTTCTATTTATAAAAACTTTCAAAGGGCGGTTGTCGATGCATATGTCTATATTAAATGTTGTAGATCTCGTTGAGTTGATCTTGATATAGGTCAGAGTTGGAGGGGAAACCACTTCGCTGACATAAATTGATGGTTTCCCAAGGACAAGCTTAGTGTCCTAAAATAAGCACTGATCAGATTGTAACATGAGCTTTTAATTACTTGCAACATTACCTTGTGTATTGAGCATATCAGGATAATTGTAAAAATATTCCTTCGGGTATTCTTGTCACTAACCATTCCAGGATTGGAGCAAGAAGATCGGATGAATGACAAGCACAAGGTATGTACAACCAATCATCATACAACATTGAATTAAATACATCCAAACTTGAATTTTGCAAAATTCAAGCTTGGGGGAGTACTTTACATTAAAACATCATTTGCCATGTTGTTATGTTGGTTGTCACTACCTTTGAGACATGCTCAATTTGTTAAATACTAATCACGCTACTTCATCTCCACTTGAGTAGATCTCTATAAATGCTCTCATGCTACCTTTATTTGCTTTAGTATATGTCTAGGCTTGGAGTAGTTTCATTTATCTCTTAATTAAGCATGGTGCTTAGTTTAGGGCTGATGATCTTACTTCCAAGGGAGTTTAAATTAAGCATGATGCTTAAGTTAAAATGCCCTCCTAAATCAAATTAGAGATGGTGTCTAGGTTGATCTTTGAGCCGATAGTATACTATAGTAGATATTGGATATTTTGTTGGACTAACCCCTGCAGGAAAACTTTCAATATCGACCTGGGAAGTCCTGAGATAAACTCGCATTGGAGACAAAGAGAGAGACACATGAAGTTTAACAATTTACACAAGGAAGGCATAGCTCACAAGAGATGATCCATGGAGGGTGCCACAACCACGATGCATAACCGCTAAGAAAGAAAAGCTTCCACAAGGTAATACTGTACCATCATTCTTCAAGTAAGGAAACATCTTAAGGTACTTGACTATCACTTTTATAAGCTTCTCCTTGAATCTGGCGTTCACATGAATAAAAGAGACAAACATGTATGATTTATAACTCTAAATTAACCAACCCAATTAATTTAGCATGTTTAGTCCTTTAATCTTTGTCTATAGTACTACCTTCGTGATCCCACACTCCTAATCATATAAGCTAAAATGTTGCACATTCAATCTCTGGAAGATATAAACAAAACATAAGTATAGATAGAATATCTTTCCATTAGGTTGAGTGATCTGATCTGACAAATGTTTTAAAGGTTACACTCATGATCTTATTATCCATCAACTTTGTCTTGCTCACTATGCTTAAGGTTAGAGAAGAACAAATACACTTTTGGTTCTGTTGGTGTTTTCCACCAACAGGGCCCATGCACTTGATCTCTACCTTGTCTCTATGAGCAGGTACACTTCGAGCAAAATATGAAGGAGTTTTACAACTCCCAGACTCCACCAAGTGAAGAACCTAGATCAACGAGTACACACACTGGAGATACTGGACACTCAGGCGATCGCTGCCCTGAGATGCTTGAGGACGTGAACTACATCAACAATAACAACAACAACAACTACTACTACCGTCCTCAACACAATCAAGGTTGGAATCATCAGAGGCCTAACTACTCAGAGAGGCGATCCAGGACGCCCCGTCATCCCTATCTTCATTGGCATGGTAGACTTCCTAGAAGCACTCTGCGACTTTGGCTCCAGCGTCAACATTATGCCCAAGGGAATATTGAAGAACCTCTGCGTCCGAGTTGGTACCTTGTACGCCCCAGCAGACTTCGTGGTGATAGAAACTGGTACTGATGAGAGGGCAACCATCATCCTTGGGAGGCCATTCCTGAACACCTCAAGAGCTATCATCTACGCTAGTGCTGCCAAGATCAGTTTTTACATCAAGGGAAGGAAGGAGACGTTTTCCTTCAAGAACAAGACTACACAAATCTCAGAGGAATCCCGACATGAACCAAGGAAGAGGACCAACAGGAGGGACAGGAACAATCAAATGTGGACCAAGTCAGCTAACATGGTCACTGCAGTTCAAGGAGGTCAAGATCGTCGACTTAAGTCACCATTCCTGACCAAAAAGGATGCCGCAGTCACTTATCAGCTCCTGCATGGAACCATGTCCCTACAACCAACATACATTCAGCTCGAGATTATTTTCAGGTTATTGACATGGGAGAAGACGAGTACGATCCACCCATCATCCTTGGGAGACAGTTCCTCAGCACCGTTAAAACAATCATCTACATTGGAACCGGAGAAGTCCACATGAACTTCCCCTCTGAGAAGGTACGCCGCTCTTTTACTGACCCTAACTATATAGTTGAAGACTCTAAGCAGGTCAGGGCAAGTAGAAGACGACGCAACCGCAACCAGAGGAGGCAAATCATCAAGGACGGATGGGCAGACTACGAAGGAGAAATGGTGTGGAGAGAGATGATAGTTATACATGAAGACCAGGCGCTGCCGGAACCACCGACTACGCCATCCAGCGAATCCTAGGACAACTGAGAAAACAGAGAGTCCCGTTTGGAGGACTTAAAAACACCGAACGCCTTGCCAAGAGGTAAACTCGGTAGTTATCTTTTTCCTTTCAATTATTTTAAAATAGTTTGCTTAGTTAATTAAGTTTATATCATCTTGAAAAGAAAATAAAAATGTTAAAAATAGTAAGCCCCATGTGAGTATGCTCATGGCATAAAACCCATAAGTACATTCACTGTGGTGGCGTAAAAATAAAATAAATTCTTGTCCTATAAAAATAAAATTATAAAAATTAATGATCCTACTAAGAGAGTAACATTTATTGAGGAGGCTCAACATGATAAAGGCTAGATATTTATGCTAAGACTTAACTAGTTCCACAAAGCTTTGTTGTCTATTTAAGCTCCACAGAATTCAAGGATCAAAGAAGACTAGCAGACGGAGGACATCCTAATTGCTGTCAGGGTGCTACCGACATTCAAATACACCTCCGCCACCTGCTAGCTACATCAGAAAAAATTATGTCGAAATCCAGCTTGGGGGAGAGCACCCCCATTTATCCAGCTAAGTGTTCTACTCACATTTATATTTTACTCAAATAATAAAAAGATGCATAATCATAAAAACCCAAATAAAGATTTGGTGCTTATATATATATATATATATCTTTGCTTAGTTTGCTAAATAAATAAATAAACAAAGTTTGCTATGAACCCTCATGATAAGCTCTCACATGGAAATAATGAATAGTTGCTCTGTCATGACTAGTTCTTAAAATTGAAATCTCTCTCAAGTTTAGGCATGACTGGTATTAATTAAGATTTGCTCAAAACCTGAACTTGTGGGAAGAGTACTTGATCTAAAGTCTAAGTTGTTAACAGATATGATATGGGAAGGTTGAGCTGCTGTTTATCTATTCCTAGAGATGCTAGAATTCTGGAGAATTTTATCTTTGAAAATCTTTAAAATGTTGCATGATGAGTTCCTGTATGATGAGAGTTTAAATTCCTACCACAGCCATATATACATGCTTGCTAAACTTTGAGCCACACATTTACTTTTTACTGCTTATGAGCATTGAGTGTGGTCAAGCTGTATAGACCCTTAGGAGCTTGTCATGTGGTTAAGTCAAGATTCACTTGCACGTTCACTCACACATGCTGCTTCTACTCTAGAAGTATGCATCCACATATATCCATCCATTTCCATCTCCACAACCACCCAAAAATATTCTACTCCTAATCCGGGAGAGAATAGCCAAAAACATTCTCCTATTTCTGTTTTCCCCTGTGAAATAAATGCTCAAGTTATCTTGTTACTACCACTTGCTACATTATTTCAAGAGATGAGTGCTCTAAAAAAAGAGAAAAAAAAAGTATACGAGGAAATAAAAAGGGGCAAGTGCCCGGAACCTCGAAAGAAAAAAAAAGTGAGATGAGAGGTAAAAATGGACAAGTGTCCGACAGTAGAATTAGGGGTACAAGATACCCATTCGAGAGAAAAGAAAAAGAAAATGTAGAGCATCTCATTCTCCCTGAAAGTTTCAAAAGAGCAATAAAGGTATGTATCCCCTCAAAAGAGCACAAGTAGAATTAGACTTTCACCATTGTTATCACCATCATTACCATACATCATTCATTCGCCACACATGCACATCTTGATTTGACTTATTGACTTGTTCTTCTGGATCCATGGTTTGAATATGCAATAAATGTCTTGTAAGTATGTATTAGCTGTCTCCCACCTATGAGCTCCAGATATCAAAACCTTATTAGAGTAGGGTGAGAGAGAAGGCAATGCCACTATGCCTTATACCAAAAATACCACATACTTTGAGGGAAGGCATACACCTTTACTGCCTTGGTAAGGATCCAGAAATACCACAAAAGAGAGACTAGAGAGAGTCATACAAGGAATCTCTGAGTTTTATTTGAAAATCTGCAAAAACTCCAGAGCTATAGTTGATCAAGAACATGAGACATGGCGCTTGATTAGACCGTTCTATCTTTTAACTGCTCAAGACACAAGTGACGGTTGCAAGCCCCATGGTGGAAGGTAATATGAGTAAGTTTAAATCTTAACAGTTTACCCTAACCTAGAGATGAGATCTTGTTTGAACGCATGTGTACGTTTAAGGCATGAAATCACTGCAGAAACTCTTGAGTTCATCTTTGCTCAGGGACGAGCAAAGGTTAAGCTTGGGGGAGCTTGTTGACGGTCCTTAATGCTCACATTTAACCATCAACTAATCATAGAAAAGGATCCAAATGCAACCAACACCTAGACTTAGGGTTTTATCTGACAAAATTCCACAAGTTTTGGTGTTTGTCTATTTCTGCAGGGGGTTAACAGGAAATACGGAAGAAAGGCCCACACGTCGGGTTTACATAGAGATATTAACATGCTGCACAATTTTCTATCATCTAGAAGAATCCAGAAGCCACAGGAACAAATGGGAAGGCAATCGGGCTCGGAGGCAGGGCGCCCGCCCAGCTACAGTGCCCAATCAGGACATGTTTCGCGGATTATGCTCCACCGACCTAAAGGATTAAGGAAAACCGTGCGATTAATGTCGGTTTGATCCGACGGCCCAGATTCATCTGAAAAGACTATATAAGCAAGGCCCCCTGGCCCCTGGAGATCATACCTCTTCTACAGAATCAAAGCTAGGGTTTCAATTCTTCATCCAAGTAGAGAGGATCCCTCTAGTTTTTCTAGTTCTACCTCTAGTTCATCTAGATATAGTTCTAGTTCATCTAGTTCTAGTTCTAGTTCCTCGAGTTCTAGTTCTAGTTAGTTCTAGTTGTAATCTAGAAAATAGGGAGAGAGAAGAGGAGAGCGGAGGAGGAGCCGGATCTGTCGGATCTTCCTCAACATTATACTTTTGCAGCATCTGGTTCGTTCTTCATCGTTCTCCAGGTTCTTCAACTCATAATTCCTGAGTTCTTTAATTACTTTTATTTATATTCAAGCTATTTATTGGATTCCTGCTTGCATCAAGTTCTCTAGTCTTTATAACGCTAGAGTAGTAATTAATAGATTAGACATGGTGTTTAGTCTTGCAATTACCTGGAATTGCAACCAATCCTGCAGATTGTTGTGGTAGCCTTAGGGTAGTGACAGCCCTAACGGTCGACGTATTCCACCTCGTTCGGATCGGTGTTTGTAGGACCGTAGTCAGAGCTTCCTAGCCCCCTTCTCATCTCTTTCTGTGGTTAGTGTTCTGATTTCCCGAAATAGATAATCTTGAAGTAATTCTTGATTCTTAGATCAACTAGAGAACTCTCAGGAAACTTCCTCTCTTCCCACCAAAAACAATTATATAGTTATCCTTGGGCGATCTTGATTCTTAATTAGTACACTCACGTTCTCTGTGGAAAATCGATACTCTGGAATACTCCCGGGTGAAGGCTACATCGGTATCCGTGCGCTTGCGGATTTTTCTGTTTGCGTTTAAAATACCCAACAGTCATCGGCAGCCAGCTGATCTTGAAAAGATAGTCACCTAGATCCGGTCTTAATTTCCCATGGTAGCACCGCATCATGTCCATACACCAACTGATAAGGTGAAACTTTAATCGACCCATGACATGCCATCCGATATGACCATAAAGCCTCACTTAACAATGTATGCCATCTTCTAGGATTTTCTTCAATCTTCCGTTTGATGAGTTTAATGATTCCTTTGTTGGATGCCTCGGCCTGCCCATTGGCTTGAGCATAATAAGGAGAAGAATTCAACACTTTAAACCCCATATCGATTGCAAATTCATCAAACTCCCCTGATGTAAACATGGTACCCTGATCGGTAGTAATCGTTTGAGGAATACCAAATCGGTAAATAATATGCTCTTTCACAAAATCAATCATATTCGCCGATGTTACTTTCTTCAAAGGAATAGCTTCAACCCACTTAGTGAAATAATCAGTGGCAACTAAAATGAACTTACGCCCTTTGCTTGATGATGGATAAATCTGGTCGATCAAATCAATAGCCCATCCCCGAAACAGCCAAGGTTTAATAATGGGATTCATGGCCGATGCGGGTACCCTTTGAATATTGCCAAATTTCTAACATCCTTGGCATCCTTTGAAATATTTAAAGCAATCCTCGAGCATAGTCGGCCAATAATACTGTGGCAGAACCCCCTAAGTGTTTGGGCCCACCGACACCTGTCATTGTCCCAAGGACCTCTGACGGTGATGCCGGGGATCCTCCCACTCTAGAAGTCCGATGAGCATCTCCGGATGCTCATTCCACCGCTACCCGGGGCGTATCAAACAAGCTCGTCTTGACCACCAGCGATGGTCAATTAACGAGAATTTCTTCTTCTCGCCCTTACAGGATAGCAAGTGGCCACCTTAACACCAGGATCACTCGTTGCGAAGACATTGCAGTATCACAGACGACATAAGACCAAAGTAATATTTCAGAGTAAAACAGCGGAAGTATTACACAACTTAATTTACAAAAGGAGTTCGTCCAAATAGTAGAGTGTTATTACAAGCCTGGTCCAGCGGAGCAACTTAAACTTTAGTACACAGAGTACAAATTTACAGACCCTGCCCATGGGTCACTCTCACTCTTCCTCGTCGTCAACCTCGACGACGGTCACACAACAGGGACTGAAACAGGTCGGCTCCTGAGCTTCACCTGCAACAGGGGTTGTAAACCCTGAGTACGGGAGTACTCAACAAGACTTACCCGGTGGAAAAAGAGGAGAAATTAGGAATGCAGGCTTAGGGTAGACAAGGAGTGGCTGAGCAAGGAGCCAAAGTGTTTTGCTAAAAAGCTTACTAATAGTGCATCCTTACTTTCAAGTTTTACCCGCGAATTCCTCTCCTTAAGAGGTCGAGGAGTTCGAGGACAGTCTATCTAGTTGCTTCTTACAGACAAGTCTGCAAGTTCCTAGTCCTTAATTCAAGTATTACCTATCCAACGGACATAGCTTCATGTCACTCTGAGTCCGGGAATTGGGATCCGAACCTCATGAGACATTTCCCCCTTCCTCATTTTATCACTTAGTTGCATATTTATCTACGATGAGGGTCGAAGGAATTGAGTCTCCCAATCGGGGAGCAACGACGATTCGAATCGCTTAGCAATCCAGCTGGAGTTCCTAACCACCCGACATATGTAGAACCAAATCTTGCATATGTCAACCCAAATCAGGCTCTCCCCAAATTTGACCAGGTTCGCGGCACCCGAGAGCATAGTACTCCACCGTCCTACAGCCGACCTAGATGTTTCCCGGTCATCTCAGATCCGTAAGGTGGGTACACACTACTCTCGCCATCGCTCCACGCCCAGTGCACGAGTAGCTGTTCGCATCGAGGGATCACAAGACCAGGCTTACCGAGGGCAAGTGGCTAGTACTATAAATTCTCAACCCAGCAGGCCATCAACGGACCGGTCCTTAACAGACACAGTTGGAGACACTACTTTAAGACTCCATTCTTAAAGCAAGTCCACCGACCGGTCTCAAGTTGAAACATCATTGGCCATAAGTGTATTCCACAACAACCCTTCAAACTTTCTTGCTTGAAAACCTATCTAGTAGCAGGGCTAAGCATAACTACGCAGTTTTAAAATAAAACAGGTGTCAAGGACAGGATAACAGATATCAAGGTAGTAAATGCAGCAAGTAGGTTAACCCAATTCTCAACTACCTAATGCAGTATTCTCAATTCATAAGTGATAAAAGATTTAAAACATTCACGGAGGGGTTAATGCATCTGGGGCTTGCCTTGGTTGCAGGGCAGAGAGGGACCCTCGGAGACTTCTCAAGTCTCGGATCCTACTTCCTCGAACGGAGCACCGACTTCGGGGTTCGGCTCGACGGTTGCTCTTTCGGCCACGGACACTATACGCAAAATGATGAATGCTCATGATATGCGTATGACAATTATGCAAGAAGGACCAAGTCGAGTACAACTTGCCTTCTCGGTGCAACATAGACTAAACAATAAATAAAGTTGTTTAACATTTTAGTATCTTTACCCAAGAGGTTGCATCTGTAAACTAAGATTCCTCTTAAATCATAATTATCCTTAATTAACTAATTAGTAAACCTTTTTACCTTAATTAATTCTTAATTAATTGTTAATGACAGTAGCTAAGCATTAATGCCAAACAATAATTAAATGCCAAAGGTCATTAAGGTTAATGACCTCAGGTCATCACACAATCCCAAAATCACTCAAACCCTAATTATGTGGATTTAACTAATTATTATTTAATTATTCTAGAATTATTATTTAATTACTAAATAAGGGTTTAATAATACTTTAATCAAACATTATCCAAATGCCACCAAATTTTGTGTGGAGCCAGGGAATAACATTCAGAGACTCCCCACAAATTTTGGTGATTTTTGGACACATTAATAAATTATTAAAATTCCTAGAAGTTGTATTTACTAATTAAAAGAGACAATTTTTATACACATGCAAACTACCAGAAAATAAAATCTAATATTTTTTTTGGGTTCTACTTATTTTAGGGAATCTATACAAAAATTTCCATGATTTTTGGATCACTAAATAATTTATTACACAAAATCAAACATAAAGCAAAAACTGCACAAAAAGAAAAAGAAAAACACTATGCAGCGAGTGGCCGGGAAATCGGCCTGCAGGCCGGCCCACTCCCGCTCGGCCCACGCGCGCGCCGCGCGCGCAGTCTCCCCCTCACGCGGTCACTGACGGGCGGGTCCCGCTCGTCAGGCTCCTCTTGCTCCCCTCTCTGCGAGACGCTGACGGGAAGGTCCCACCCGTCAGCTTCTGCTCCCTCACGCACGGTGGCTCGGCCACGACTCCGGCCGCCGGTGGCGAGGGTCTTAGCCTACGCGCTCGTGCGCACCAGCACCGCCTCGATCTTGCGACTCCATAGCTACTATTGGCGGACGCTCTACTCCCTTCTTCTCACCTCGGTCGCGTGCATGGCGGACGGCCATGGCGGTCACCCGTAGACCGGCCACTAGAGCTCGGTAGAGTGCAAACGAACCTACTAGAAAGCTTCCATGAAGATTACGGAGTGAGGTGCTCACGTTGCGAGGCTTGAGGGGGTAGCCGAGGCTGCTGGCGACGAAGACGGTGTCGTCGGGCGGCGCTCTGAGCTTAACGATGTCGTTCCGGCGATCCTGCTCGCATCCAAGGAGAAAAAAGCAAGCGCATGAGTTGTAGGAGCTGAAGAGGGACCGGAAACAACCGCGATCAAGGTGTGCCACTCACTGGAATTGCGCGGCCACGGAGGGAGTTCCACGGCGGCGGTTTCGGCCGGAGTTGGAGGGGAAGAAGGAGTTCCGGCGACTGGGTGGGTTAGGGAGTGAGCTCGGGGGTGCACTGGGTTCGCAAGGGTGTGGCGAGCGTAGTGGACTACTCAATTTGGCTCGAGAGGGGTTGGGTGCGGTGAATTTGAGAGAGGGAGCCGTCGGTGTTCTTTGGTCGTGGACAGAGAAAACACGCGGCGTCGTCCACGCTAGTGCTCAAGGGGAGGAGGAAGCGAGCCCGGGGCGTCCACGTCGCCCGGCGACGCAGGCAAGAAAGCAGCTGTGTGCCTGCACGCGCGCACGCGGTGCTGCGCGCGCGGCAGCCACGCCGGACAGGGGCGCCGTGATCCATATCGGATCACTGTAGCCGACCCTTATCCCCTCTGCTCTGTCTTTTGCAAAATTCAGCCAAAATTTGAACTAGAGCCAAAATTTCACCAAAATGAAAGTTGTGCAAAATTTTATAAGCTACAAATTATATTTTGGTGACCAGAACTATTTTTGAGTGGAACATGGTGAATTTGTCAAAAAAGTTTGCAATTCAAAATCCAATTTGGGGAAATTCAAATTTTTGAATTGGGGCAGATCAGGATTTCCAAAATTACTTTTGATTTCTCCAAACAACTTGAAAAACTCCCAACATGAAAGTTGTTCAACTTTTTGAGCTCTACAACTTCCATGTTGGTCACTTTTCAAAATTCCAAATAGATTTTGAATTGGAGATTCAAATTGGAAAAGGGGACACTTTCTGGAAATCTATATTTTCAAAATTACTTTGAATTTTGTATTGAAACTTCAAAAACTCAAAACACCAAAGTTGTACATCTTGACTAGATCTACAACTTTGCTTTTGAACTCAACCTCAAATTTTTCTTGGTTTTTGAATTGCATAAAAGGGGGCAGTTCTAGGGTTCAAAAATCAGGGTTTCCCCCCCCTAAGCTTTCGGAAATCTTTCACCCTAGGGTTTTAGCAACCAACACAAGCATCAATACACAATATAAACACACTTTAATTCCCTAAGCACATTCAACCAAATTAAACTTGTTTTAAATTAATGCATCAGGGTGTGCTTAACAAATATGCTGTGCAATGCTGATGATGACATGATCCAAATTTTAGTAACCGTAACATCGGGGATGTTACAAATACCCATTTCTCCTGATCATCCATTTCATCTTAAAAGCCGACTGATGTGCTCCACACACTCCTTCATGGATTTCACCCATCAAACTTTTAGCTTCATCATTACCTAAGCATTTGAGAAGAACTCCATCTATAGTTCGATAATATAGTTCATCCTCGAGGAGCACATACTTGGTAGCTTGAAACCTGATACGTCTCTCAACCTTTTTAGACAGATCCTTTAAATAATCAATGATCTCCTTTCTCCAATCATCGGCACCGATTGCCGATAATGTATTTAGTATGGGTTGATATCCCGAGGCATGTTGAGCCAACCGATTAGCCTCCTCATTATGTAACCGAGGAACATGCTCTAATCGGAAATCTTTGAATTCTTTTAATAGTTGCATACTTTTTCATAATAAGTTATCAAGACTTCGCTTCGGCATTCGTAAATTCCAGCCAACTGATTTATGACCAGCATAGAATCCCCGAAGATCTCAACAGCATCAGCATGAACCTCTTTTAACAATTCCAACCCCTTGATCAAAGCTTGATACTCAGCTTGATTATTCGTCGACGTGGCAACAATCGGCAAAGAGAACTCATACTTCCTTCCCTGAGGGGAAACTAGTAATATGTCGATTCCTGCCCCCCGGTCACAGGTAGACCCATCAAAGAAGAGCGTCCAAGGAACAATTTCCAAAGTTTCCACTACACCGCAATGTTGAGTCACAAAATCGGCCATAACTTGCCCTTTTACTGCCTTGGCCGATTCATAACGTAGATCAAACTCCGACAGTGTCAAAATCCACTTGCCGATTCTACCACTCATAATCGACATAGATAACATGTATCAGACCACATCATCTTTGCATATAACAGTGCACTCGGCCGATAGCAAATAGTGCCTTAACTTGATACATGAAAAATATAGGCATAAACATAACTTTTCTATCGCCGAATATCTGGTCTCAGCATCAATCAGTCTTCTACTCAAATAATAAATCATGCGCTCCTTCCCTTCAAATTCTTGAATTAAAGCCAAACCGATGACCAGCCCATCGATAGACAAATATAATCTGAAGGGCTTTCCTTGCTGAGGTGGAATTAAAACTGGAGGATTTGTCAAATAATTCTTGATTTCATCCAAGGCCAACTGTTGCTCTTTTCCCCATACAAACTCTTGATCGGCTTTCAATTTAAGGAAAGGACTAAAAGCACGAATTTACCAGACAAATTAGATATAAACCGTCTGATAAAATTTACATTACCGATCAAAGACTGGAGTTCAGTTTTATTGGTAGGAGCAACTAACTTATTGATAGCATCAATAGATCTCCTACTAATTTCAGTTCCCCTATGATGCACCATGAAACCAAGAAATTGCCCTGCCGATACACCAAATGCACACTTATTAGGATTCATCTTCAAACCATGTTTCCTCGTGCATTCCAACACCTTCCGCAAATCGGCAAGATGCTTTGTGAAATCCCCTGACTTAACCACCACATCATCAATGTAAATTTCTACCTGCTTGCCGATGAACTCATGAAAGATAAAATTCATAGCCCTTTGATAGGTAGCACCAGTATTTTTCAAGCCAAAGGTCATGACTATCCATTCAAACAGCCCAACATGACCAGGACATCTAAACGCGGTCTTCGGAATATCTTCTTCAGCCATGAATATTTGATTATATCCTGCATTGCCATCCATGAAGCTTATGACCCGATGTCCAGCCGCAGCATCGACTAGGAAATCGGCAACCGGCATTGGGTACCATCCATCGGTGTAGCCTTGTTAAGATTTCTAAAATTAATGCAGACTCGAAGCTTCCCATTTTTCTTGTAAACCGGGACAACATTAGAAATCCACTCGGCATACCGACACTACCGAATAAATTTAGCTTCGATAAGCTTAGTTATTTCGGCTTTAATATCAGGAAGAATATTAGGATTACATCAGCGTGCTGGCTGCTGATGTGGTCGAAATCCAGATTTGATAGGCAACCGATGCTCAACAATGGATCGGTCTAAACCAGACATCTCAGTATAATCCCAAGCAAAGCAATCTTTATATTCCTTTAACAAATTGGTTAACTATTGCTTACACTCAGAATTTAACTTAGCACTAATGAAAGTAGGTCTTGGCTTATCACCACTACCTAAGTCTACTTCTACTAAATCATCGGCCGATGTAAACCCCTGGCCTAACTTTTCATCATCGGCGAACCTATCCATTAAAACTCCTCAACAGAACCGACTGCTTGGATCGGTGGAATTTCATAATCGGCAACTTTGAGGAAATCCTTCTCCCAAATCTCTCCTGAGATGCACTTGGTCCTTTCATAGGTATCTGCTTCTGCCGATGCGATGACATAAGAAGAATCTCCTGGGACAATCTCAAGCTTGTCACCTACCCACTGAACCAAGCATTGGTGCATTGTTGATGGGATGCAACAATTGGCATGGATCCAATCTCTCCCTAGTAGCAGATTATCAGCACCCTTTCCACTGATCTCAAAGAAAGTTGTCGGCAAGGTTTTGCTGCCGATGGTCAACTCGACACATATCGCTCCCTTAACTGGAGACACATTTCCTTCAAAGTCCTTCAGCATCATATCAGTCTTGGTCAAATCTTGATCTCCTTTCCCAAGTTTCCGATATATTGTATATGGCATGATATTAATAGCAGCCCCACCATCAACTAATATCTTCGTCATTGGCTGCCCATCAACCCTTCCTTTAACAAACAGGGCTTTAAGATGCTGCCTTTCATTGTCGGCAGGCTTTTCAAAGATAGCCGTCATCAGATCAAGAGCCAACTAAGCTATTTGGTCGGAAAAATCGAGCTCCTCATCATCACTGGACGGCGCAAGGAACTCCATTGGCAACACAAATACCATGTTAACATCTGCCGATGGCCCTTTCCCTTTAGGATCTAGTTGCTGCTGATTTTCAGATTTGCCAGAATTCTCTCCTTTGCTCAAATCTTCTCGTCTCTCACGCTGCAGCCTTCTTTTCTGTGTCCTAGTTAGCCCCTCTAGACACCATGGAGGAAGTTGCGGTTGCCTTACCGATTGCCGACGAACTCCTCTTGACTCCACTCGGTAAGTATTGGCATCTCTGCAAAATATGAACTCATCGGGAACTCATGCATCTGCCATCTCCTCAAGTTCCTCTTGGTTCCTAGGAAAGTATCCAACACAGTCACCAAGTCGGTCATGCACACTGAGCCTGCCCCCCAGCCAATCATGAACCGAGGCTCTCCCCCTAATCGGCTCCTTAAATCGCCGATCATTGTTTTGATACTACCGATTAGGTCTATCATACCGATCATAACCATTGCACTCAGGGCAGTCTCTAACAGTGGGCAATTTGATGTTCTGTTCCCAGCAATGGATAAAGAACGGGCAGTTCCAATGATCCTTATGCCGATTTCATTCCTGTCGGCGTCTTTCTTCTTCCCGATGATGATTCTCCTGTTGGCGCCGATACCGATCCTCACGTTGCTGCCAAGTCTCCCGATGCCTCCTATGAGTTATCACAATGCCAGATCGGGGAGGCCTTCCTGAGCTGGTTCCTTCGTGCACCAGACCCTTGCCTTTAGCGTCATCAATAGTAATCTGATGTTGAGGATCCACCGATGCACTTCTTTCAGCTGCCTCTGACGTCAAGACCTTGGTTTTTCCATTAGCATCCAACATATTTGTTGGGAAAGGATGTTGATCGATCTTCATCGGCTTCTGAGCTTTAGAATTATCAAACTTGATTCTCCCAGATTCTATAGCCGATTGCAGCGGTTGCCTGAAAACCTTGCACTCATTTGTACCGTGAGATGTTGCATTATGCCACTTGCAATATTTCATCTTCTTTAATTCTTCAGTCGATGGAATCACATGACTTGGTGATAACTTGATTTGTCCTTCCTAAAGTAGAAAGTCAAATATCCTATCGGCCTTAGTGATGTCAAATGCAAATTTCTCTGGTTCTTTATGCCCAAAAGGGCAAGACATTGGCTTCTTATTTTTTACCCACTCTGCTAAGCCGATGACCGGTTCCTCATCAGAATCTGAGCTTGCTGCCTCATCGGCAAATGACACCTTTTTATTGCATGCTCTCTTAGGCTCAAAGGGTCTGATGTCTTGGTCAGAAATCCTCTGCACCAAGTGACTTAGGCTCTCGAACTCTTGAGAAGCATACTTGTCTCTAATATGTGGCAGCAATCCCTGGAAAGCCAAATCGGCTAGCTGCCGATCATCCAAACCATACTATAGCACTTATTCTTAACCTCTCGTAGCCTCTGCACAAAACTTTCAACCGATTCATCATTGCGTTGTTTCAGCCTGACTAAATCGGTAATCTTCTTCTCATGAACTCCAGAAAAGAAGTATTTGTGGAATTGTTTCTCTAGATCGGCCCAAGTGATTACTGAGTTAGGAGGTAATGAAATAAACCAAGTAAAAGCCGATCCAGACAAAGATGATGAGAACAAGCGAACCCTTAATTCATCTCTGTTAGCAGCTTCTCCACATTGGATGATAAACCTGTTAACATGTTCCATAGTCGATGTATCATCCTGTCCAGAAAACTTGGTGAAATCTGGTACCTAGTACCGATTTGGAAGCGGAATTAGGTCATATGCGGGAGGATACGGTGTCCGATAAGAGTAAGTGTTGACTTTGGGTTTTATCCCAAATTGGTCTCTCATCACTTCAGCTATCTTATCGGCCCAATAAACATCGGCATCTTGCCGATGAGGCGGCTGTGGATCTGGCACCTGCTGATAAGCTTCTACGTGTCTCTGAGGTGCACGGTCTGCATGGAACATTGGATTAACCATCTGACCACCAATTTGCTCACCAAGATTCATCGACTGGTGGACCAACCCTTGATTCTGAAACCCAGGTTGGATTGGTCCTTGTTGAAACCCTACAGCCTGATGATTCTGCTGAGGCATCTATGGAAAGACAAACTGCCCAGTCCATCCACTATTAGCATTCATCGGCATAGGTCCTACCGATGACTGGTAATTGGGCATCATCATTGAATTGACATACCCTGGTTATGTCATAAACCTCTGCTGCGTCAGCATTGAATCTGCCGATGCATTAGGCATCTGGAAGGTTGGTGCTTGAGAATTCCCAGTGTAAGGTCTTGCAGTAGTAGTTGTAGTGTACTGGGACTCTGATTCATCGGCGGATTTGGAGGTGCCGATGCCATTGGAGCCTTGCCTGTCACGTCAGCCACTTGAGATGTTCCAGGACTTTTTGCCATCAATTCTGGGGGCATACCATAACCCCACCAGTTGGGAGGAACAGTCCCTGACATTGCCGATGCCAATAGATCTGTGGCAAGCTTGATTTGCCCGTCTGATGTTGATGGATTGGTTGTCATTGGTGTAGACTGCGCATTAGTGATCTCTAATGTGCTTGGAGGAGAAGTAACTTCTGTACTCGCAACGACTGCAGTAGCCGATGGAGCTGTGACCAATGATGACCCTGACTGATGATAGGCAGGACCCACATAAGTTGGTGGTACTTGTCCTTCTTTGAAAGTTCTAGCCACAGCATTAAAAACCGTGTTGGACAGCACACCAGCTTGATTGATCAAGGCACGGTTAATAGCACTGTCAACCATGTCTTGAAGTTTACCAGGATTGGGTTCAAAAGTTATTTGCCGAGGTGCCGGCAATGCTTTCTTTTGGATCACCTCGCCGCTCCTGTTGATATTGAAGGACTTCAAGCATTGCTGCTTGTATTCCTCCATGGCTTTTGCCATAGCTTGCTTCTGCTCATCCCTGAGATTGGCTTCCGTCACGGGGATAACGTTCTCCAAGTCGAAATCGGTGTTCGACATGTTGATCTTGATCTTGAATCTGTCCCACTGGGCGTGCCAAAAGATGTGTTGGTGCAAAAGCTTATCTGCAAACACAAAGGGCTAATACCCGATTCAAACGTTAAGGCATGCCAGCCGATTTGACCATACAATCGACGAAGGTGGTAACTCGAACACTTTGGTCCCGACAACAGCGATGCGCCCGGATGTCACGGCCAAGAGGTGTTCACGCGGAACTTGAGAACACGCCGAGATTGACTCGACGAATTCTTAAGAACTCGTAGTAAAAAAGAAAATATGACGAAGTCGTCGAAAAAGTAGATACTGGAATATGAGTAAAAACTTATGTTTCATTGATTGATAGATGTTTCATTACATTGCTCTAGGGTCTACATTTATACCCTATCCGAAGAGCTACAATCATACACGACTAGGATTCAAATTCCAAATTAAACGAAATCCGTATACAAAACGAACTCTAACAACTAAGGAAAACATTAAACTATCCTTCGTTACCGATCAGTACACTGCCACGAGCCAATCGGCAACCTCCGCACTTTTCTCCAGAGTCATCGGCAGACTACCTGTTACAGCCATCGGCAAACACCAGTACTGGTCATCGGCATGAATACATCATCACTTCTGAACTTGGTCATATTCGGTTGTTTCCCCATCGGCACCAACCTTCATCGGCAACTCCCCCGTAGACTAGTCACCATTGTCCCATCTGTCGATCTACACTTCATTAACTCCAGATGTGTATCCAAAGATACGTGTTCAAAAACGGTGTCAACAGCTCCGCTTCTGGGCCCCGCTGCAGCGCGATGACCAAGCCAAGGACATCCTCTCATCGATGAGCAAGACATTGGAGATTATTGCTTTAGAAATTTCTAATAAAGGATGAAAACATTTATATTGTTTGCTCTAGTATCCTGGTCTATGTAAAAGACCGTGCCTTGCTTTCTTTTTTGATCCAAGACTTGTAATAATTGGCTGTGTACATCCTCGAATATAGAGGCCGGATATTTATATATCCCTTATCTAAAAAATAAATGTTTTTTAAGAAAATGGAAGAGACTTTCTGTTTCTGAATTTTCGCATATACAGTGCTTATAATATTACATAGTTTCAGCGACACTTTGTGGATAGAAGCAAGAAATACAAATATTGTCCATCCATGTGGGAAGCGAACAATTATAACGCAGTGGTCTCTAGTTTTCCGCTCGCTAACTAGAAAGATTTCTTTGTTTTATCATCACACTGCAGCAGTGTCTAAAAATACAGTTAGTACAATAGCCAAAAATAAAACAGAGAGAGAGAGAGAGAGTGGTGGGCGGCCTATGTTTTGAAACAGAGAGGGTAATTAATTATAACTGAACAGACATGCTTGACTTGGCATATATAGAAGATTAGCGACATATAATGCCGTCGCCCCCAGGTGACGGAGTCATCAAGAAATTGCCAAGAGATGTGGAGGCAGGAGCCCGGATGGTGTGTGTGTGTGTCTCAACAGAAAGATCATTGCTTGTCTGTGTCCCCGGCATGCATGCACACCCGGCGGCCAATACATGCATGCAACGCATGCCTCACAGAGTTAAACTACCACAGCCCAACCTCCTTTGGTATATCACGACTACTTCGTGTCTTTGCTTTGCTTTGCTCACATAATCTGTGCTTCTTCTCTTGTTATTGCTACTAGACTAGAGGGCTAGCTAGCTCTGGGTAGATGTCTGTTGAAGGCGGGGAGAGATATGTTGTTACAGCTTATTATCAATAAAATTAACGTGTATATATACTAGTTATTAGTTTCTCTAAATCAAAGTTTACATGCTAAACAGAGTAACTGGATCGTTCCTGAATATCCAAAGTGGAAATATATTATTCTTCTCCAATTAATTTTCCTCATATAACATGTAGGGACTATATAAACTTCTGTTGTATTTGTCATCTCATCGATGTAGGCATTTTTGTAGCTAGAGAAAAAAAAAGAATTTGATTACAAAATTCATAATTTCAGTTCTTCAACGTAACTGAATACACAGATTTTCTCTTCATCAGGGAGCGAGCTACCTTGCCCACATAAAAAAAAAATACAATTTCTGAAAACAAATCAATATATATTATTTAATTGGTGAAACAGATCCATCATGTGGCATGTGCATATATATATATATATATATATATATATATATATATCGTATTCTCATAATAGCTACCAAAATAACTT